>NC_081181.1:10589213-10889213 GCF_029867415.1 Vicia villosa
AAATCAGGATCTTTGGCTAAGGGAATTGACCTAAACACTTTTACAACGTTGGTCATATAGTTTAACCTAATTTTCGTCAAAGCCAAAGGGGTTACAGTTGAAGCTTCTTCAATGTTAGCAGATTTTCCTGAGGGAGAACAGCCATCTTCATCTATCTTAGTTTTGCTAACTAATGGTCTAGTCTTGTAATAAGCAGGGAAGAATCTATTCAGAGATGAAATATTTTCACCTGGTAACGGACCCGTAAAAGCAAGAGATTTTCCAGAAAGTTCAAAGGGAATGATTACCTGGGAAGCGTAAATAGCGCGTACTTCTTCGGTGTTAGGGTTTGGAATGTGCTCTTGTTCCCCAGATCGTGTTGTTGATTGGAGCTTCAGAACAGGTTGAAGAACATTTGAAGATGAAGCCATAGAGAGATTTTGATTAAGAAAGCAAGATTTTGAAAAGATTGAGGATGTTGGTTTTTCCGTTGAAGAGGATGAAGAAATAGGAATGAAAGGTTGTATAGAAGTGCAAGACCAAGTATTTAAAGGTTTAACGGAAACTCTTTTTAAATCTTTTGGTTTAACCCAAAGAACACGTGGCGGCTGGTGATTTAATCCAACGGTGGTTGAATAAATTGGCTTCACTCCTAGTATGTAGGAGTAATGATCAAGAAGTAAGGTCAAAAACGTGGGAATGTAAGTTATGAGAAGACATCTTTGAAAATGACAAGACGTTTCGGGAACAGGGTCATCAATGATTATGACGTTAGTCAGCAGTCTTGGAACTCTCAAAGATCAATAAGAAACGAAATCTTATGATGACAAGAAACGCCTATTTCTGTTGATTTTCGAAACAGGCATTTATTGGGGGCAATTTGTTAGCTGAAGATTTCGTCTTGTAATATTTGTCCTTCGAAGAAGTGGAAAATCGAAGGAAAGATGGTTACTGATGGCCATCCCTTAAAAACAAAAGATGGCTACTGATGGCCATGCTTCGAGAAAAAAAGATTTCTAAGTTCATTATGAAGATAATGAATACTGAAAGCTAGCGTAAGTATGTGTCTTCAGGGACTTAGACAAAATTTATAAAATATATTCAAGTATTACTACTTAGCGTGTTTTCGTAGTGTTTTTACACTGCCACGCGTCGAAGACAGACTCCGGCGGGAAGATTTGAAATTCGAAGACGGTTTCATAACTGTCCAAGAAACAGATGGCATCGCTGGAAGTTCTTATGAGAGACGTGGCAGCAGATTAGTGTAGGACCGTTAAGGTCGAAACTAGTATAAATAGGAGTCTTAATGTTAGGATTCTGTGTGTTCATCTTGTACAAATCACTCACATATTCACTCAAGTATCAAGCGTTAAGAGAAAGAGTTCGCTGAGAAAATGTACGTATGACACCACCACTTTAATACATGTGTATTATCTTTCGTTTTCGAATATCTTTCAGAATTACTGCATTCCATTTACTTCTTGCCATTTACATTTCTGTATCTTTACTTTAATGTCATTTACTTTCGAATTACTTTCATGTCATTTATTTTCAAAGTCTTTAACGTTTCTGCATTCTAAGATTCTTTACGTTTTAACAGTCCTTTTAGTTTCATATGTTATGTCACTTATCTTTTCATTAAAATCATACTTACATATAACAAAGTGATTATCAAGATTACTTGTTCTTTAATCGAACAACGCTTATTGAAGAAGACGAATCATGAATATGGTTCAAATGAACATTGATAACAATCTTTTTGACTATGTGTCCTAGGATCAATCTAGTCGATCCTGCGAGTAACCAAATCATATTTATTATAGTTTGGAAGACTAGCGGTTGTTTACCGGAAATCACCGTAAACACACCGAAGATCAAGCCTACTGTTGTTGGCCACCTGTTAGGCTCCAACCGAACAGTGGTGCCGTCTGTGGGAAAATCTTGCTTCCCCGTTTCTCTTTCTTGCCCTTTCTTGACCGCTTTCTTGCACTACCAAGAACTCAGAAACTAAAGTTGTCACCTTTCATTCTTCATGGCCGGCAACAACGAGAACTTTATTGCTCTAGACGTTGCCCAGATGGGAAAGAACGATGTTGAACTCATCGTACCTCCTATCAATGATAACAACTCTCAGCCTTGTGATGGCCTCGCGGTTTCTCCTTCTTCGCAGGATGCTCGTAACAATACCACCTTCCATTACGGAGATACGAACAACAAGAATCATCAGGAACCTCCTCTTGAAAGCATTCTTCCGATCACAGAACCATCTCAGGCTGACCCTACCATGGCTGCCATCTTCGCAGCTCTGAACTAGACTAACGCCTTTGTCAGCAGAACGATCGGATTGGAGCATTGGAAAAGAAGCACCGTTCCAAGACTCCCCTTCGCAAACAACCTCGTCTTGAGCAAGATACCTTGGCATCCAAGAAACGTCCCCATTTTCCTCCACGAAGAGATCATCCTTCCTTCATTGCCAAAAAGAGCAAAGAAGATCACCGCTCTCGATGGCGCACACCTTCTCCTAGGCCAAAGGGACGTTCACGGTCACCTTCCCCCAGGCTTGTCGACCATTGGAGACACCATAGGCAGAGCTACAGTCCTTCACCATCTCCCACCCGGAGCGACGAAGAGGAAGAACGCCGGGGCCCCTGTCCCGGGTGATACTGGAGGCACCTTTTCCCGTTGGGTTAGAGAAACCCCCCCGTTGGGCACATATGATAGCACATCAGATTCAGACGAACACATCAAAAACATCGATGCCCTCTTAAATTACTGTGGGTACCCCGGTGCGATAAAATGTCGACTATTTTAGACCATCCTGCGCAAAGGCGCCATGACATGGTACAAAAGCCTTCCAGACGAGTCCATTACGTCTTGGAAGGATCTCGGCAGATTATTTTCTAGGCACTTCACGGCTTTCCGCCGACATTCTAAGTCTAAAGCCTCTCTGGAAGCCATTATTCAGGGGAAAGACGAGTCGCTCAAAGCTTATATCGAAAGATTTAACAAGGAGGCCCTTCAGGTATCACCACGACCTACTTGAAGAAGTATCTCCTAGAACGGGGCCTCCGACCTCGTTTTGATTTCGCCAAGGCCGTGGGCATAGAGACGCCTGCCACACTAGTTGCTTTCTTCCTCAAGGCACAAGCATATATCCAGTACGAGGAGAAAGAGGCTGCCCGCGTTGTAACGCCCGGAAATTCGATTATTCGCTTAATTTAGATGTTTGGAGTGTTTAGTGAAATTTTTGTATTTTGGGATGATTTAGTCGGTATTAGTTCGGAATAGCTGATCGATAACTAATTGAGATTTTTAATATTTTTAAATTAATGGAATACTTGGAGACTGGAATTGATGATTAATTGCGTAACTATGGAGGAAGGAAATTGAATCAGCACTGTAAACGCTATGGAAAAAACACTGAAAGGGTAACAATTTCAGATGCCTAGTTACAGAGGCCACATGTGGTGGCCATGAATTTTGGTGGAGGGACCCACCTGAGACTGGTGACGGTCTGCAAAGGTGAGGACATGTCGATCGACATGTTGGTGGGTGACGACCGTCCCTTTAATTGCAATGACGAGGGGCATGGGACATGCTATGAAGTTTATATCTATAAATAAATGCCTACAGGATGGTCCTTTGCATTGTATATATATATATATATATATATATATATATATATATATATATATGTATATATATATATATTCCAATGTGTCAAAGTTAACACCGTAACTTATAATTATAATAATAATAATAATGTTATATTATTAGTAAACTATTCTAGGGGTAATAGATAAATAGATCTATGAACTAGCCAAAGGGTAAGAACAGTACCGATTATAAAATTAAGCGGTAAAATTTATTGTCTGGAATTGGTTAAAAAATTTCGAGGTAGTTTGTATAATTTATCGGGTAGATTTGGGGTGTTACACGAGCTGCCCGAGATTCGCGACATGAGAAAACTAAGAGCTTCCGTCAAAAAGAAGGTTTCCGCAGGGGAGCAGATTAAAAGAAAGAAGACAAGAATCGAGATGCCAGAGACTATAAGGGACCAGTCAAAAAATTCCGAGAGTACACCCCCCTGAACGTGTCTCGGGAAAGCATCTTGACCGAATGCGCAAATGCCGAGTTCCAGACGGTCAAGGTCCGCTTCCCGAAATAACTGCCTGCTCGGCCAAACATGGATAAGTCGAGAAATAGTGACGTTTCAACAAAGACCACGAGCACAATGCCGAGGATTGCATCCATTTGAAAGATACAATCGAAATACTTTTCAGCGAGGAGCACCTTAAACAATAGGCTAAAAAGCAAGAGACTCCCCAAGAAACAAAGACGGTGGCCGAAGAGAAACCCCATGCCGATGACACATCCGCGCTGCAGGTTGCTATGAGCGTCACCCGGACATAAGACTTTTACTATTCAGATTGGGCCAGAACCTCTACGTTCTTTCTTGCCCATAGCCCATGGGAGTCGTTTCCATCCACGATTTTTATATCTGGAGGAGGTTCTAACTAACTCACAATTGGTTTGGTCAAACGCAAATTCGAGGAGCTCATATTGGCTTGCTCGGGCAAGATAGCCACACTCGACCTCACCAAAGGGAGTTTTGCACCCATCACATTTTACAAAGAGGAGCTCCCCGGGGGTGCCCCTAATTCTACTATTCCGCTGCTCATCCGTGCCAGGATGGCCAACTTCGATGTCCGGCGCATTCTGGTTGATCAGGGTAGTTCCGACAGCATCATGTACTCCTAACTGTTCACGACTCTACAACAGGATTAGATCCATCTCACCCCATACGTAGGATCGGACTTGCAAGGGTTCAACGACATTGTTTCTAAACCGTGGGGTTTCGTAGACCTGATTGTGTTGTTTGGGGCAGCTGAAACGGACAGGGTCGTAAAGGTCTAATTCCTAGTCATCGACTGCCCGACCATATATCAATGCATCTTCGGGCAACCAACCTTGGCCGAATTATTTATTGTACCCTCCACCGTCCACCTCAAGATGAAATATTACATTACTAAAGGACAAGTAGCCATCCTGCACGGAGATATCGAGGCAACTCGAAGGTGTTTTGAGGCATCAACCAAAAGCCTCAACCAAAGGGAGAGTGGAGGCAAAGAAATCCTCGACAAACACGACCGAGGACACTTTACGCCCTATCCCAGATGGAGACTTCGAGCATGTACCACTCGGAGAAGACCCGAGCAAAGGGTCAAGATCGGAACCAACCTGCCCGACTTGGCCAGGGAGCAATTAAAGGCGTGCCTACGAGAAAATGCTGATCTATTTTCCTAGAGTGCCGCATAGATGCCCAGTTTTGACCCTGAGATTGCCTGCCACCACCTGACAATTTACCCAACATGCAAGGTCATTGCACAGAGAAGAAGGAAGCAATCCCCAGAGAAGACAGGCGCGACAGAGTTAGCTGTTAAAGACCTCTTTGAGGGAAATTTCATTTCGAGGCCAAGTATACTACTTGGCTGTCCAACGTTGTACTTGTAAAAAAGAATAATGGAAAACGACGCATGTGTATTGATTATATCGATCTCAATATGGCTTGCCCTAAACATTCATACCCGCTACCGAACATAGATAAACTAGTAGATAGTTACGCCGATTTTAAATTACTATCGTTTATGGACACCTATTCGGGATACAATTAAATCCCCATGGCCAAGGCTGACAAAAAATACACAGCCTTCATGACATAATCGAGCAACTATTACTACAATGTAATGCCCTTCAGTCTGAAAAATGTTGGGGCAACTTACTAGCGGATGATGAATAAAGTGTTCCGAGGAGAAATCAGAGACATGCTCGAAGTATAAATGGACAAAATGATCGTCAAATTCCAAGAGGAAACCGATCATGCGATCCACCTTAAAAAGGTCTTCGAACAGGCCAGAAAATGTAAAATGAGATTTAATCCCGAAAAGTGAACATTCGGTGTCCAATCAGGTAAACTCCTCGGGTTCTATGTAACTGAACGAGGAATTGAGGCTAATATGGACAAATGTAGGGCTTTTTCCGAATTCCCAACACCGAACTGAAAGAAATCCATCCAATTGTTGAATGACATGTTTACATCGTTATCCCGTTTTGTGGCCAAGTCGGCCCAACTCGCTCTTCCTCTATTCAAACTTTTGAGGAAAGAGGCTACATTTGAATGGACAGATGAGTGCGAAAAAAGACCTCATCCACCTCAAACAAGCTTTATCACGACCACCTGTCCTATCCAAACCAGACACCGGTGAAGTCTTATACTTGTATTTAGCCGTAGCAGGGGAGGCCGTCAGTGTTGTCCTCATCAGAGAAACCCAGGAGGGGAAGAAACCTATATATTTTCACCAGCAAGGTGCTCCAGGGTCCAGAGCTCAGGTATCAACAGATAGAGAAGGTAGCATTGGCCCTGATCAACGCAGAGAGAAGCCTTAGATATTATTTCTTGGCACATACCCTAATAGTGCGGATCGAACAACCCATAAAACAGCTGCTCGGGCGTCCGGATATGGTCGGACGAATGCTCCGCTGGTCGTTAGAGCTGTTTGAGTTTGACATAAGGTATGAAGGAAGAAAAGCATTAAAGGCGCAAGCTCTAGCAGACTTTGTAGCTGAGATTACCTTCACCGAGTCATCGGTCAACAATGCCCAAAAGTGGGTCATCTATGTAGTCATCAGTCAATAATCCTGGAGAATGAAGAGGGGACATTAATATATGTATCTATTTCCATATCCTTCCACACTTCAAACAACCAAGCAGAATACGAGGCTCTCCTCACAGGGTTACGACTAGCCGAAGACATCGGTGTCGAGGAGATCGAAATATTTACAAACTCTCAACTCGTCGCAACACAAGTGTCTCGAGAGTACCAGGTCAAAAACGATAATCTCGCAGAATATTTGAGCCTAGTCAAAAAAAGGATAGTCTGGTTCAGGTCGGCCAAAGTGAGACACGTCCCACGGGAGCATAATACCCAGGAAGACGTTCTATCAAAACTCCCCACCACCAAAAAGAAAGGAGGAAACAAATATGTAATCCAAGAAGTTCTACCCCGACCTAGTATTGAGGTACCGACCACGGTCGTGGACGTAAATGCAATCGGGGACGAGAACCTGCTCTTACGTGTGTGTTTAAGACCAATTGTATCGTAGGGGATTATCCATTCCCCTCTTCAAATGTATCGACGAAAGCAAAATCCCCACGTCTTGCGAGAGATACATGAGGGGATAAATGCTCAGCATCTATGAGGGAGACCATTCGCCCATAAGGCATTACGAGCTGGGTATTACTGGCCCACCATGCAGTAAGACGCCAAAGAACACGTAAAAAAGTACGATAAATGCCAACGTTTCAGGGACATGTACCTAGCCCCTTCGAATAAACTCAATTCCTTATCATCACCGTGGTCGTTCGCCTAGAGGGGCATGGACCTCCTCGGTCCCTTCATCACCGGCTCTAATCAAAACAAGTACTTGATAGTTGCCGTCGACTATTATAATAATAGTAAAAATAGTAATAATAATTATTATTACTATTTTATTATTATTATTATTATTATTATTATTATTATTATTATTATTATTATTAATATTAGGCTAAATTACAGTTTTGGTTCCCCTATTTTGGTCAATTCACGAAATCAGTCCCCCTATTTATTTTTTAAACAGTTTCGGTCCTACCATACAAAGCTTCGAACGGAGCCATACCAATGCTCGAATGATAACTATTGTTGTATGTAAACTCAATCAAAGGTAAATAATTATCGCAAGCACCACCTTTTCCCAACACACAAGCACGCAATAAATCTTCCAACGACTGAATTGTCCTCTCTGTCTAACCATCAGTCTGCGGATGATAAGTAGAACTCAATCTCAACTTAGTACGCAACGCTTTCTACAAACCTTCCTAGAATCTTGATGTAAACATTGTATCTCTATCTGACACGATACTCAAAGGAATACCATGTAGAATCACTATCTTTTCAATATACAATTGAGCTAACTTCTCCATCGCATAATCCATTCTCATCGGTATAAAGTGAGCAGAATTCGTCAATCTATCCATAATAACCTAAAAAGCTTTACAGTTCTTGACGGTCATCGGCAAACCAGAAACCAAATCCATAGATATGTTTTCCCACTTCCACTCAGGGATAAACAACGGTTGCATAGCTTCATACGACTTTTGATGTTCAATCTTCGACTTCTGGCAAGTCAAACAAGAATAAACGAACTCAGCGATTTCCTTCTTCATTCCAGACCACCAAAACAACTTCTTCAAATCATGATACATCTTGGTAGCACTAGGATGAATACTCAATCCACTACGGTGTCCTTCTTCAAGAATACTCTTCCTAAGCTCGGCAACATCATGAACACAAACTCATTCACCAAACCTTATTATACCATTCTCGTCAATTCGGAAATCACCTCCTTTGCCTTGGTTAATTAAAGTCAATATATCAACCAATTCAACATCAGCTTTCTGAATCGCTCTAATTTCATCAAGGATACCACTTGTCAGCTTCAGCATACCCAATTTAACACTATTTGGAGTACCTTCACATACTAAACTCAAATCTCTAAAATGTTCAATTAAATCAAATTCCCGCACCATCAGCATAGGCATATGTAAGGATTTCCTACTCAAAGCATCAACAACGACATTTGCTTTACTCGGATGATAATTCAACCCAAAATCATAATCTTTAAAAAATTCTAACCATATCCTTTGTCTCATATTAAGCTCTTTTTGATCAAATAGATACTTCAGACTTGTGTGATCACAAAACACTTCAAACCTCGAACCATATAAATAGTGTCTCCATAATTTCAACACAAATACTACCGCTGCCAACTCTAAATAATGAGTCGGATAATTCCTTTCATGCACTTTGAGTTGTCTCGATGCATAAGCCACAACCTGTTGATTCTACATTAATACACCACCTAAACCCATCAACGAAGCATCACAATATACTATAAAAGATTCCGCTGGATTCGGAAAAATCAAAATAGGAGCACAAGTTAACATCTTCTTTAACTCTTGGAATCCTTCTTCATATTTCAAATCTCAAATGAACGCTTGACCCTTTCTAGTCAACTTAGTTAATGGCAATGCTAACTTTGAAAATCCTTCTATAAACTTTCGGTAGTAACCTGCTAGACCAAGAAAACTACGAATCTCAGAAACTAACTTCGGAGTTTCCCACTGAGATACCGCTTCTACCTTCATAGGATCTACGACAATACCATTCTTGGAAATTACATGGCCAATAAAGCTTACTTCACTTAACTAGAACTCACACTTCGATAACTTCGCATAAAGTTTCTTCTCCTTCAACAATTCTAATACAACTCTTAGATGTTCCGCATGCTCTTTTTCACTCTTGGAATATATCAGGATGTCGTCTATAAATACCACAACGAACTTGTCGAGATAAGGATAAAAAATCCTATTCATATATTCCATGAAACACCAGGTGCATTAGTCACTCCAAATGGCATCACTGTATACTCATAATGACCATACCTTGTCTTGAATGCAGTCTTGTGAATATCGTCCGTCTTCACACGAATCTGATGATATCCAGACCTCAAATCAATTTTGCTGAATACACATGTGCCAACCTGCTGATCCATCAAATCATCAGTCCTCGGCAACGGATACCGATTCTTGATATTAACTTTATTCAGATGTCTGTAATCCACACGCAACCTCATAGAGCCTTCTCTCTTCTTTACCAACAACACTAGCACACCCCACGGCGAAACACTAGGATGAATAAACTCCTTCTAAAGCAACTCTTCTAGTTGACTCTTCAATTCAGCCTATTCAGATGCTGACATACGGAATGGTGCCATCGACGTAGGACTACTTCCAGGAATCAAATCAATAGAAAACTCTACTTCTCTCTCAGGTGGAAACTCCCTCACATCTTCTAGAAAGACTTCTGGAAAGTCACGTACAACTGGTAATTCACTACTCACCGCTTTTCTTTTCACTTCCATTGATGCAAACAACATGAACACGGAAGCCCCGTCCTTAACCGCTTCATCCACCTGTCTAGCAGTCATCACCAAGTCCTCAACACCGATAGTTTCAGGAAAAATAACTGTCTTCGTAAAGCAATTAATATGAATCTGGTTGACTTCAAACCAGTTCATTCCCAGGATAATATCAAGTTGTTCTAGCAGAAGGATCACTAAGTCCATTCTGAATTCCTTACCAAAAATATCAACTGGACAATTCAAGAAAGTAGACGAAGTAGTCACTGAAACCGACGCAGGAGTGTCAATAATCATACTTCCATTTATATCCGATATTTCCAAATTTAATCTTTTAGCATAATCCAAGGAAATAAACGAATGAGTCGCTTCAGTATCTATAATTGCAATTAAAGGTGTGTCATGAATAAAGCACGTACCTTTAATCAATCGATCCTCAGGAGTAGTCAGTGACCCAGACAAATCAAAAACCTTTCCACCAGATTGGTTCTTCTTTGGTTTCGTGCACTGTGGACTGATATGACCTTCTTCACCATAATGGTAGCAAGTCATGGTCTTCATCCTACAATCAGAAGCAATATGACCCGCTTTACCACACTTGAAGCACTTCTTCTCTCCACTCTTGCACTCATTCCTACGATGTCCAGTTTCACCATATTTATAGCACCTAACAGGAGCACTATAGTCTCCCTTACTAGGCCTTTTCCAATTACCAGCCTTAGATTTCCTTTACCATATGCCTTACCTCAATCCATAGGTTTCTTACCTCTCTTGTCAACTAACTCGCGATAGTGAGATGACTTTAGCTTAATGTTATCCTCCTTAAAAATCCTACTACAATCCACCAAATCAGCAAACCTATGATTCCTCTAATATCTGGTACCTTGCTTGATATCATCACGAAGACCATTCTCAAATTTGATGCAATTTGAGAATTCACTAGCTTCATCATTGTTGTAGTGAGTGTAGTACTTAGCCAATTCCACAAATCTAGAAGCATATTCCGGTACCGTCATATTACGCTGCTTCAGCTCCAAGAACTCAATCTCCTTTCTTCCTCGAACATCTTTCAGAAAGTATCTCCTCAGAAATTCTCTTTTGAATACAACCCAAGTGATTGATACACCATCAGTATCCAGTTCAGCTCTAGTAGTAACCCACCAGTCGTTAGCTTCCTCAGATAACATGTGAGTACCATACCTCACCTTCAGATTCTCTACACAATCGATAACTCGGAAAATCCTTTCGATTTCCTTCAGCCACTTCTGAGCACCTTCAGGATCATGAGTGCCTTTGAACAATGGAGAATTGTTCCTCTGAAAATCTCCCAATTGTCGGTTAGCACCAATTCCTGCTCCGTTAGGATTTCCTCCTAGCACACCAACAATCATATCCAAAGCGTCATCAATTGCATCATCGTTTCTTCCACCTCTTCCAGCCATTGTTCTGCTAATCCACAAAAAAAATCCATTAGAACAAAGTATCGACAGTGATAACTCACACTAGTCGTATACAAGGGATTAACTGCACTAAGACTCTGGTCACAATGACTGATGTTACTCTGATACCATTATTGTAACACCATTCTAATCCCCCGCGAATTAATAGATAAATTCAAGGTAAAATATGCAAAAGGATGTTACAACTCCTAAAATAAAATAAAACACCTGTACTGCTTTTTCGAGGAACATATATAATCAAACATGTTTAAACACATCGGAATCAACATAAAATTGGATAATGTAAACCTCAGTCATCAACATAAAAATTCACCATCTCACTTCAACAAAGTTATACAAATAATTAAAATAAGAGTTTATTAAAATAACTCTTAAAACAATTAAAGTTCCCTAGTGTTACAAGATCAAAGCATGACACAACACGACCCCAAAATAAATGGATTAACTCTACGAGCCATCCTCACCAAAACAATAAAGTTGCTACTCCTCAATCTGAAAAATGTCAACAGTAAGGGTGAGATAGATTTACAATTAACAAATTTTGAAAGCTCATAAATAACAAAACAGCATAAATAATTGTTCACCCTATTGCAGCATTTTACAGAACTTAGAATAAATTATCCACAGTTAGGAAATACAAACCAACACAAATACAACACCAAGTTATGACACTGGAAGTCCCCCAATCATGTTATAACAATACATACATTAATGCAAGACTCTATGCATGTGGTACTAACACATGAGATTAACCCATCACATCGATCCAAACATCACCGGGATACGGTCACGCCAATCCACTAATTCCACAGAATGGGAATTAGCTTCGTTGATCCAAACAACACCGGGATACAACTACACCTATGCTTTATGAATGCATGCACAACATATAACATACAATCATCACCGATAACTCACCGGAACAAAACCGAATATAATGCATTCACACCTCAACACAATTCAACAAATACATTATACATAGTTCACACCAAATACAGCATCAATATCACAATTATGCTGTCACCACATCACCGCATTATCACATTTTAGCAAATAGTGCACATCACATACGAAAACACACCACAAGGATTTAATCGAGAGTTTTAAATAAAACCGAGTTACAATTCATTAAACCAGTTAATTTAATAGAAAATCCATTTATCTTTCCAATACTTTAAACGACGATTAAAACGGACTTACGGTTTGAAAGTTACGATTAAAACAAGTATTTTTCAAAAACACAACAGCGGTAACCGGTTACCAAAAATGAAGTAACCGGTTAATGCCTGACGGAGTAACCAAAAATCCTATTCGTAACAGTGGTAAGCGGTTACCTCAATTAGAGTAACCGGTAACTCCCTCCCACACAGCCCAAAAACACAATTTTTAATAGAGGTAACCGGTTACCACAAATGAAGTAACCGGTTACTTCACAACGAATAGGCTTCCCTCGCCTACGTAACGTCAGGTAATCAGTTACCACCCTCAGGTAACTGGTTACCACGTGCCTGTAACAAAAAAATCACTTTTGACAGCATCTTACCATTTCTAAGTCAACTTAAATTGTATCAAAACATACACAACATCAAAACAACACCAATTTCAACATTCTAATACATCCTTAACATGGTTTGGGTTTATCTAATATCAATCATAACTCATAAACATGCATTTGAATCAAAATCATCCAATTTTCCCTGAAGGTTCCAAAACCCCAAAACCCACAATCCATGCAATTGAGAACAATAATATACATAATCAATCTCATTACCCATAAACCGATAATAGATACTAATTGGAAATAGTCACCACTTACCTTAGCCAATAATATTGAATCTCTTCTCTTCTTCCTTTTGCCCCTTTACGTTCTTGCTCTTATCCTCTTTTGCTTCTATTTTCTTCTTTTTACAAATTTTTCTATTTTATGAAAATATATTAATAGTTAGTAAGGCCTACTCGAATAACACCTCCCTTTTACTAACCACTACGCAAAAGCCCATTTTCTTCCTTTCACAATTTTCCAAATAATCCAATTAATTTAATTAATTCCAAGTAATTAATTTAAATTCCAATTAAATTAATTTATGAAATTATGGGGTGTTACATTTTGTGGTCATTGTGTAAACTCAATGTTATTTGCTTTAAAAAAGAGTCATGTCAGATGACATTCTTATTCATGAAGGGCGACTATGAGTGATGTGTGGTGTGTTCTTAGAGATTTTAATTCGGCGTATTCGATTTGTGAGAGGAATGATGTTGATGGCACTCACGGGAAGACGAATAATCTTGGGTTTTCTAACTTCTTTTTCTTTATGGATCTTATCGATCTCCCCACTTTCACTATAACAAATAGGGGTGTTCATTGGTTCGGGTCAATTCGAACCAAACAACAATCCGAACCAAACCATAGTGTTTGGGTTGGACATTTTTTCTCTTTTGGCAAAAACCCAACCAAACCAATGAAATTCAATGACAATTGGTTCGGGCATCGGATTTTCAATTTTCTACGCGTAAACCCAACCAATCATAATTAATTATCATGAAAATTACTACCAAACATTCAACTTCAAGAAGAAAAAAGTGAAATTTCGTATATGGACAAGTTATTCTATTTTAATTTGTTTTAAAAATTGTTAGTGTAATGTGGTAACTGAGCATAGAGCTATAAAACACATTCGTTATCATACTAACTCAAGTAACTAGTTATAGATTCAAAACCCTTTATGTTAGATATTTTTCTTGTTAGATAGTTTTGAATCTATTAGGAAAAAAATGTTAGTCTATTATTTATATTTCACCATGGTTGCAATTCCCAACCGTGGGGAAAACATGTTCTGAAAATGGGTTCGAATCTAACGCGGAAAAATTTGTGATTTTTTGTTATTAAAGTGGCACCTGCTTTCTTATTTTATTTTTAAATTTAAAATAAGCCACTTTTTCTAGTGTTAGATTTTTCAACCGTGGTGAAATGTTAGGCTTTTAAAAAAAGTTGTTGAAAACACGCGTCTTGCTCAAATAAAAATAAATATATAGGATTTTACCATAGTCATATTTTCCAACCGTGGTGAAATGGTTTACTCTTATTTAAGAAACAGAGATTAACTTGTCATGTCTCTTCAGTTTTCTTTTATCTTATGAAAGCCTCATCTGATAGAAGGTATAATAGTTATTATTTATTAATATTGTTATTGGATTCTAAGTGTATTTGGGCTTTTATTAGGTGTTGGGTTTTTAGGTTTAATACCCACTAATAGTAGTATATATTGTAGTCTCATAGAGACATTTAAAATCATCAATGAAAATCAAAGTTATCTTTTAATTCTATTTTCTTAGCTTATTGTTATTGTTCTTTCCTCTTTTCCATTAGAAACCCTAGATTATAGTCTTGGTAGGAATTGCTTCCTATCAATTGGTGCTTTCATTTAGATCTCATTCCTGCTAAATGGGGTTCTGGCGTAATTTTTATGGAGTAGAAGAATCATCTTGGTGGATCTTTTCAATTGAAAAATATTTTAGAGTCAACAATATTGTGGAGGATGAGGAGAAAATGAAGGTAGTTGCAATGGCAATGAGAGGTTGTGCTCTTAAATGGTGGCTATGGAGGATTCGACCTCATCCTTCCGTGTCTTGGAATACTTTCACAGAAATATTTTTATGGCATTTTAAACCCAAATGGAGACATTTTTTCATGGAATTAGATGAGGAAATAGAAGAGGAGGAGCCAGATCTGTTTATCGAACCAACTTCTACTGTTGAAATTAACCACAAACAAAATCATTTCATAGAGGATGGCCAAGAGGAAGAAGATGTGGAGCTAGATCTGAAATCAGTGAAATCAATTAAAAAAAGTTCATTTCTCCAAGATTTTGTTGCCGAAGATGAATCTTTGAAGCTCAAAGAGGATGACCTAAAAGAGTCACCAAAGATGTACCAAACACAGTTGCAACAAGTAAATCTGACGATGAAACATGGTGGAGAAGAAGAGTCACAACTGAAACTTCAACTCTTACCGGTGGAACACCAAGAAGAGGTAAATGCTTCTGGTATGAACAACAAGCTTGCAATTTGGGATAAATTAGAAGAGTCAAAATCACAGCAATCAACAATGCTAATTCATCTTCAAGAGAAATTGTACGTTCCTTCTAATGATTCATCTCAGATTCATAATTTCCTACCCACACAACATCTTGCAACCTTCAATTTTACTGGTACCGATCTCTTCGTAACTTCACACCACTGCACAACAACAAATTCACCATACCTTTCTTCGCCAAGATCTGCTAACAAAATCCAACAACCATATTTCAATTCTTCATTACTGCTCAACATCGAAGCTCCCTTCGACGACATCGTGTTTCACGATAAGGTCGACTTTGCGATTCCACCAAGACCGCCAGATTCCAAAGATACGACTAATAAATTGTCGCGACCAGTGGAAAGCCGACGACCATTAAGAATGCTTGTTTTTCCTGGAGGGGGAGTTGGATTCATTTCTGAGATTAGATTCATCTCTGATACTTCAAACATAAGGGTTCATTGCTATCGTATTCTTGACGACGATGGTGAGCTCATGAATCACACCAATCATGTTCAAGTTAACAAAGAATTGACTGTGAGAATGCATTCTGAGATGGTCACTTTTCAAGGTCATCCGTATCAGGTCACGAATAATGTGTTTGATGATGGAGATCTTGTTTCGCCTTCCAGTGATTGTACTTTGAAACGGTGGAGGAATGATCAATGCGTTGAGACATGGGAGGCTCACAATTCAACGATTCAAGCAGTTATAAAGCTACCCACAAGAGAGCTTGTTACAGGTTCAAGTGACACTACTTCAAATATTTGGAAGGTAAAAACTTGTTTACACACTTTTGAAGGACATTCGGATCCAGTTTCTGGCTTGGCTGGATTTTCTTTTGGTAACTCACAAGAAGTAAGAGTTTTAGAGCTTTCCTCCCGTGCAATTCAAGTTCCATTTAATCCATTAAGTTTTCGTGTTTCTAATCCATTATCAATATCAGCTGCAACAGTCTTTGTGATTGTTTTTACTTTCAAAAACTACAATAAAACACTTGCCCCCTTCCACTCATCACACTTGAATCTCCCTCCCGTTTTTGTTATCAAACAACAATACAAGGGGTATCAGTTATCAATTGGAGCTGCATGTAGGTTATCATGGCCATACAATAGAATTAATATTCAAGTTCTTGATGATTCAACAGATCCAATCATTAAGAATATGGTGGAGGTGGAATGTGAGAGATGGAGAAGGAAAGGCTTAGACTTAAAATATGAGATAAGAAAAAACAGGATTGCTTCGCCTTTATTTCTTAGAGGTTATACACATAATGTCTTAGTTACTTTGAAATTTTACAATTCTGATGAATATGCATATCTTGAAGTTGCCTATGAGATTTTTATTCCCAAATCACCATTGTTCACGCCGTGTTGGTCGAAACAGTTGTTTCAATATTACATGATGAAGGAGGATGGAAAGGCAACTGCTGCTGGTGGCTGCATTGTAAACGTGAGCTCGCGTTTAAGTCGACTAAATGGAAAACGAAATAGATTGGATAATGATGCATTGAAGGAGAAACTAAGTGATGTGGAAAATCTCACAGAGGAGTTAATTGATGGTGTTGTGACCATTTTTCTTCAACAAGTAGAAGATGGAAGATGGAAATTGGGAGGATGGCCTCGAACATTTACCGATTATTCTGGATCGAAACTAGCTGTTAATGCTTATCCAAGGTTTATGGCAGGAAAATTGTTTGATAGGCCTGAAGGAAATTTTTTTGATGCATATGAAATGAAGGTCCAATTTGAACATATTCCTGCATTAATATCTGATGCTGCAAATACTAAGATCCCATGTGTTGTTAAGTTGTATCTACATTGGTGGGGCACTGCTGCAATGGGAATTACTCATATTATTTTTTCATTAGCAGCAGAAGTGTTACAATTGGTCTTTATTATCTAATGCTCATGAAGAAGTATACTTTATCAAAAGCATGGCAAGCAATATTGGAACCATTGATCATGTGACTCTTTCAACAATTATTTTACAACCTTGAGGACAAGGTTGTTTTGAAGGGGTAAGTAATGATAGAAGGTATAATAGTTATTATTTATTAATATTGTTATTGGATTCTAAGTGTATTTGGGCTTTTATTAGGTGTTGGGTTTTTAGGTTTAATACCCACTAATAGTAGTATATATTGTAGTCTCATAGAGACATTTAAAATCATCAATGAAAATCAAAGTTATCTTTTAATTCTATTTTCTTAGCTTATTGTTATTGTTCTTTCCTCTTTTCCATTAGAAACCCTAGATTATAGTCTTGGTAGGAATTGCTTCCTATCATCATCCAACCCTTACAAAAACTACGTTGAACTCAACAAAGTTTATCATTTCTATTAATTATGAGAACACTAAACGAGTTCATCTCCAACTCGTTCAACATCGTATCATTTTAATTTCTTTAACATCGTATCTAAAAAGGATATAAAACCTATGAAAGGTATATATCGTAAGGAAAAGAATGTCTCGTTTATATGTGCACATAGTGTAAGAGAACAAGTCATTTAGAACTGTTTTGTTTTGATAAATTGAAAAGATCTAAATGTAACAACCTTAGATCTTCTGGAACTAATGCATATGGGCCCAAGAAGACGTGGGCACCAAAGGTGAAACCTTACTATTTTGCATGTATGCTTTACAACTCGAAACTTTAAGAAAATTATCAAATAGAGTTGTGGAAGGGTATACTTCTAAGTATACAATATTTATGCATGATCATCTTTCTATAAGCCACTTATATGAACAAATTTTGTTCCAACAAAGAGAATGAAGAAATTTTAATTAAAAATACGTTTGGTTCACGAGGGGAAGAGAGAAATTTTATTAATAATTTACGTTTTAATCCTTATGATCTCATATAAGTGATATAATATTCAAAGGTGAAAAGCTCATATATTTTTTTGGTAATAAAATTTCTATTGTTGAACAATTAAAAAGTAATAACATATCACATAACATTAAAAAATTGGTTAATCTTGATTTGAATTATAATTCTCTTGACACAAATTAAAGTATTAGTTGATAAGAACTTTTAAATTTTGAGATGAATCATCCAATATATATATATATATATATATATATATATATATATATATATATATATATATATATATATATATATATATATATATATAAAATAACTTATTATTAAATATAAATGATTTAAATTTTTTACCAAAATGAATAAACAAAAAATTAATGGTTTAAAAATTTATATAATAGAAAATATAATAGAATAAATAACAAAATTAGAAGAAAAAAATTGAACATAACTAAACATACAAAATTATAAAAAATAAAAAAGTGCATTGACTATTAGGATCAGAGTTGTGCAATTGCAAGAAGCGCTACAGCACATGACCCTAAATTTTGAAAAGTTCAATTTTTTTTTATAAATACTAATCAAAATAAATAAAATTTTATAATAAGAATCCAATAAATAAAAAAATGCTATCACAAAAACTCAATACATACAAAAAATTGAGATAGATAAAAACTCAAAATAATTATAATTAAATATATTATTGATTAATATATAATTTTTTGTTTTGTGTTTTTTTAATTATTATAATTATATTTATTTTTAAAATTTGGGACTATTTTTGAAATTAGAATGGGGCCTCTATGTTGATTGGGCCAGCCCTAGTAACTATAATTCAAATTAAGTATAAAAATTCAAAAATAAAACGAAGGCAAGGATCAATTATAATAAGTAGATGAAAATCATAGAGAAAAAATAACACAAAAGAGAAACTCTAATATAAAAGAAAATGAATAATTTTGAAATAATAAAATTAAACTAAAGATACTTTAGTAAATATAATAATTTTTAAAAGGTAAAAATTCATATTCTCTTCCCTCTCATTCAAATCTCTCTAATTTGAAGGAACGCAAAAAGTGTGTTTTTTAGGGATTTTGTTCTTCTCCACTCTCTTCCCCTCTCACCCATCTATCTCAAACCAAACATGCCCTTTGAGATAAGACAAAGATGAATTTTGAAAGTAAATGTGGAGTAAGAGAAAGGGTATTCAGAAAATGTGTAATCGAGAAAAGTTGGATTGTGTGCATAGTAAATTTTTTGAAAAAGTGTGGTTGATTATACATGTTGGATTGTAAAAGGTGAGGAATGGAAAGAAGAAAATTGGAAATGGGCAAGAATTTGAAAAGGCAGAGAAGATTACATGTTAAAGACCCAAACATGTTAAGGTGGTGGATATTTGGTTGAAGGTTTTCGAGTGGATAGGTTTTATAGCGGATTTTTCTTTGGAGGATTTCAAGACTTTTCCCTTTGCTTATGATAAGGTGAGGGCAATGGAAGAGCATGCCGAGCGAAACATGGCGAACTCTGATCGAAAGACCGTTGGGGATGGTTATTTCAAATTAGTATATATAGGAGTCTTAGCGTTTAGATTCAGTGTGTTCTTGTACAAAATCTATTAGTTTACTCAAAGTACATGTGTGTGAGAAACGAGACATTATGAGAATGTACGTATAAAGACACCGACTTTACATCCTTTTTACAGTTTTATACAGTTTTAACATTGCCAAAAATTTACATTCTTGTCATTTACATTACTGCAATTTATTCTTCAATTGCCTTTGCATTACCGGTTTTACAAGCTACAATTCTATTTTAAAAGATTTACGTAGATCAGACGAACTTTGAAACGAGAACATGATTTGTGTCGAATTGTTCCTCACTTTATACAAACATATCTAAAATATAAAACACATGTCCTAGGATTAATCTAGTCGATCCTGTGAGTAACCAAAAGCTTTTTACTTTTGGAAGACTAGCGCTTGTTTACCAATTTTCACGGTAAACAAATTGGCACGCCCACTGGGACCGTGCTTTATTTCTTTTTCGTAACTTTTTTTATATATTTTGTTACAAGTCTTTATTATCCTTTAGTATTTACGTTGTTGCATGAGACTTAGAAGTGGTAAATTAGCCACAAGCATCCAACGAATACCTAAGGGAAGATACGTTAGGAAAATGGCAAGTCAACCACAACCAACAAATCAAAATTCTCTTAACAATAGTCAATTACCACCCATAGTTTCTTCGACATGGGGATCTACGGTTTCGGCGCCAGTGTCAGACGCCATAACATCCTCAACAAGTTTGATGCCAGTGCCATCGAACGCTCAAAGTGGTCCCGTTTTGACTTACATTATACCACAGGGTCCAGAAAGGATTCCCCCACCATTTGGAAACGTTTACAAAGGCCCCATGGGTTTTCGATATCGTCAAATGGTCGTAAACAGCTATACGACATGACAATTATGTTTATGGTAGGGTTACATAACTCCATTTCGACATATTGTGAACCTAGAATGAATGTAACTTCCCCGTTACAAGGTTAAGATATGACATACAAACAACCCGTTATGAAATACAAACCAAATACAAAATGCCAAAACACTTAAGGGACAAAATTCATAACTAATTGACCAATACAGGGATGAAATCTAACAACTAAACATCTTATAGGGACTAAAACATAAAAATTACATTCAGCATGAACATGGAACTCACTACCATTTCTGGTAAGCAAAGAACAAAACCCATGACAAAATCAACAACATCCTAAACAAATTGGCCTTCTTCCTTTTGTTTTCCAACTTTAGTTTCACCTTTTGTTTTTTCCTAGCTTCAACCTTTTTTATATGGAACTTAATTCCATTACCACTTTTGAGCAATTGCAACCAATTGGATTTTTCGGTTCACTTGATATGCTGCGCTGAAGTTCATCATCCCACAAAGATAGGTTGCAACTTAACATTTTACCTGAATTTGCACATTTCCAAAATCTTCGTTTAGGATTTTCCCTTGAACTTGAGGTGGACATCTGCATTGCCCTATTGCAACCACAAATTGTGATTTCAGACTCCGAGCAATTGCCTAAGGATGATGTTGCCATGATACATAGAAGGAAAACGCAGCAACCTACACAAATTTTTTTGATGAAGAAGATGAAGCAAATGGTGTCTTTTTATCCATTTAGTCCTCCTTTAAATCATCCTCCCACGTACTGAATCTACGTCTGCACAATATTAAACAATATAAAAAATAAATGACATTTCACATCAGTGTCATTTGCCAACTCAGCTTTTTTTAATAGAATAAATGCAACACAAATTTGAGATATAAGGACTCAGAGCTGAAAAAAATTTAAAGACTAATCGCAAAAACTCGCTATCTTACCGGGACCACAAGACTATTTAAACCTATTCAAAATGTATATTAGTATATATTAATTGAGAGATGGAATATTTTTAACTTATTGACCTACAAATTCAAAAGATCAATTATGCTATTTTTTGAAGAATGATCACACTGTCATATACCAAGTCTTCACCACTATAAAAAATACCAATTCTTCAAAAATAAGTCAAATTCCAAAAAAACTTATCTTTATCTTTGTTTTTATTAATAAAATTAATTTATTAAATATTTCATATTTCTTATCTACTTTTTTGTATTTTTTTTAATACGAATGAGAAAACGTTACGAAGACTTGGATAGAAATATAAGATAATAATCATAATGATATGGAATTATTCCAAAGGACTACTGGCTTTCCACAATCCAAACAAATATATAATAATCATAATGATATGGAATTATTTCACTAATTCTGCAACTACTCGCATCTCCTTCAATTTGCCTATAAATGGATAGTCTCTTCTATTGCTTTTTATGCAGTACCAGAAACCTTTCAATAATATGGCTTCTTCTTCAACCAAAGTGTCCATGAAGCTTCTTATTGACACAAAGAACCAAAAAGTTCTTTTTGCTGAAGCTTCAAAGTCTGTTGTAGACTTTCTGTTTAACCTTCTTTGCTTGCCTATAGGAACTGTAGTTAAGCTCCTAAGTGCTAATGGCATGGTCGGTAGCTTAGGAAATCTTTATCAGAGTGTTGAAAACCTCAACCAGAATTACATGCTGCCAGACCAAACTAAAGATGTTCTCTTAAACCCAAAAGCTCAAATCTCTTCAACTGACATATCTGGCTTCCTAACCGAGAAGAACGATGCCAAAGATGATCACGGGGAAGTAACTAAGTTATACATGTGTCCTAATAAATGTTATTTTCAGGTGACATCCAATAACAGAACTCCTTGTTCTAGCCAACCTGGGTATGGTGGTTGCGGTAATATTATGTCCCGTGAAGTAACACAGGTCGGAGATAAGAAGGTCGCTGAAAAGAAAGTTTCCACCAATATTAAGAATGGTTTTGTGAAAGATGTTGTGACTTTCATGGTGATGGATGATTTGGTAATTGAGCCCATGTCAACTATATCTAGCATCACACTGTTGAACAAGTTCAATGTGAAAGAAATTGGTACTTTGCAAGAAAAAGTGGTTGAGATGGGTATGGAGGAGGTAATAACTAACTTAGTGATGTGTACAAATTACTAATTAGATGTATTTTTAAAGTTGCATATATGTTTTGTGTGTAACAGGGTATCAAGTTGCTTAAGGCGTCTCTTCAATCAAAGATGGTTTTGACAAGTGTTTTCATCAAGAAGCAAAAGTGAAAAGAGAGAAGCAAGGAGTAATAAGACAGTTTTTTTTTTTTATCTACAAATGTTTTTCTTTTAAATAAGTCTTCAAAACTTAAGAAGATGAGACTTTGTGATTTTGGATTTTATAATCTTGTGATGCTTTGTACTTTGGTCTATCTTTTACTTATACGTTTAGTTAAAAACAGCTCTTTAATTTAGACGTGGATGGTTATAAATTTAGAGAAACTTAGACAGAAGTAACTTGATTTTCAAAACTTTGAAAAAAATTTAAAATATCTATCAAATTTGGATATATAAATTTCTAACTAAAATCATAAAGTTTAAAAATATGTGTTTATATAATTTATTCACTCGGAAACCATAATAATAAACAACAATGTTATTCTTACACTAACTCATACACCAAATATTTACATCATATATACTGTATACCGTATTTATATAATAAAAAATATTTTTGTTTAATAAAAGAATATATTTATGAATAGTGATCTGAACAATGACCGTGAATAGTAACATATACGGCAACAGTGATCGTAATATTCGTGAACAATAATGAAGTTGATTAATAAATGTCTAAACATTAAAAAATGATTTTGTAGTAAAATAAAGTTGGTTAATAAAAAGTAAAATGTTGGTTAATAAAATTATGAAATTGTTAATAAACGTCCGGATAACAAAAATAATTTTTAGTAGTAAAATAAAGTTGGTTAATAAAATATAAAATGTTAATCACACAATTCTACATCGATACCCTTAATTAAAATAAAAAAATTATTTATTATTATAATATTTCACTATTCAATGTATTGACAATGAAATACGGTGTAGTGTAAGAAAATCGTATAAGAATATCATTTCTTGATAATAAACACTTCCACTTCTTTTAAGAAATGGTAAGGAAAGCTAAACAAAAGAAAGATGCAACTTTTAAATCTGAAGTTGATAGGCCACAATATGACTGGGATAGATACCTGAGATCTCAAAACGAAATGATAAGGAAATCTAAAGGAATGAACACTATGTCCTTTTCATGGAAGAGTTGAAGACCAGAGAACATTTCATGTCCATGTATTATAGGGGTGGAGAAGGTCGATGTGATGGTTTGTCTGAGTGAATTTGTTGTTCGAATCTAAAGAACGGGTGATGCGAAAATGCTCCTTGGCTAACTGTAGGTGGAGCCGAATCTTTTTGCGTAGGGTTAGAAGGAGGCGCCACCCTACTTGATGAATTTGAGGATTGATTTGCCAAAGGAAGAGGCCGAAGATTAAAAAAAGAGGATCAAGAAATAACAATCAAAACCCTTAGAATGTAGATTTAAATTTTTGGATGAGAAGAAACAAGAAAATGAAAATTCATGGGAATCATACAGACGCGATACTAATCTAGAATAGAATTAGAGATGACCAGTGAGCTATGAAACACAAACTCTGACACGGACACCGGGATGCGATATGACACGGACACTGGAACACGATACTACACAGACACTCTCACACTGGTAATATCAAAAACATAGAACACTGACACCTATATATATATATATATATATATATATATATATATATATATATATATATATATATATATATATATATATATATATATATATATATATATATATATATATATATATAAAAGAAAATTAATGGCTGTGGAAAAGTCTACACTACCCTTACTTAATTTTTTGCCACCACATTAAAATTGTGGTTTTTGGGTCTTTGCACAATAAAGTTCTTAATTTTATTATTAAAATAGTACAACCCTTATATCTTATCAAATTTACCAAATCTCTCCAAAAATCTTTCATCACTTTCTCACTTCTTTCTTCCACAAAAAATCTATTATTGATATATATATATTTTTTATATACGAAAAATGGTATTTATGATCAAAATATTTTTTAGTCAAAAATGATATACGGGAAAAATTTATTCAAAAAATCTATTATTGATCTAAATATTGTTATATACGAAAATTTAATATTGATACAAACATTTTTGTAAATGATACTTAAACAAAAATAACATTTGTACACGGAAAAAATCAATTATTTACGAAAAATGGTATTTATGATCCAAATATTTTTTATTCAAAAATGGTATACGGGAAAAAATATATTATTCTAAATATTTTTATATACGAAATTTACTATTGATCCAAATATTTTTGTAAATGATACCGAAACAAAAATGAAGTCTGCATACGGGAAAAAAACTATTATTGATCTAAATATTTTTATATACGAAAAATGTTATTTATGATCCAAATATTTTTTATTCAACAATGGCATAGGCCAAAACATCTATTATTGATCTAAATATTTTTATATACGAAAATTTAATATTGATCCAAATATTTTTGTAAATGATACATACACAAAAATAATATTTGTATACGGAAAAAAATCTATTATTTACGAAAAATGGTATTTATAATCCAAATATTTTTATTCAAAAATGGTACGTGAAAAAATATACTATTGATCTAAATATTTTTATATACGAAATTTACTATTGATCCAAATATTTTTGTAAATGATACCTAAACAAAAATGAAGTCTGTATACGGGAAAAAGATCTATTATTAATCTAAATATTTTTATATATGAGAAATGATATTTATGATCAAATATTTTTTAAATATACCTAAACAAGTATAATATTTGTAAATGGAAAAAAATCTATTATTTAGAAAAAGTGGTATTTATGATACAAATATTTTTTATTAAAAAATGGTATACGCGAAAAAATCTACTATCCATCTAAATATTTTTATATACGAAATTTACTATTGATCCAAATATTTTTGTAAATGTTACCTAAACGAAAATAAAGTCTGTACACGGGAAAATTTTTTATTATTGATCTAAATATTTTTATAATCGAGAAATGGTATTTATGATTAAATATTTTTGATCCAAAAATGATATACGGGAAAAAAATTATTATTGATCTAAATATTTTTATATACGAAATAATCAATTATTTATCTAAATATTTGTTTTTCTTTTTTAACCTTTTTATTTAAAATAAAATGATGTATTCAAATGCGCGTATCAGAACAGAACTCGTGCGTATGCACGAGTTTGTTACTAGTATATTTATAGATATTTGATTTTTGTTCATTCACCTATTACTTAAATAGTTAAAAATTCCTATTCAAAATTATTGTATTGAATTTTTCATTGAAAATATTGCTTCAATACATCATTAATACATGTTTAAGATTTTATATGTAGATGAGATTTGTCTTACAAAATTTATAAGTTGTGTTGAAATAAAGAAAAAATAAATTCTTCTTTAAAACTTATCAAAATTGTCTGACACATGTTGTATGAGTAGCATACAAGTGTCACATACCGATTTAAGAGTGTTGAAGTAAAAAAAATAATCATTTATTTAGGGATATATCTGTCTAGTTTTTTCGTCATGTATGTACGAATGTCATACAAGTATCGGACACCGCGACACGCCTACTTCTAGAGGTGTCTGTGCTTCCTAGCTAATGAGATAATAAAGTAGTAATTATCTATGATGGACTTGAGTTTCCGGAGCGGTGGAAACGAGTGGCCTGCAAGGTTTGTGAATAGGAATTAGTTTAAATGTAATTATTTAGTGTAATTACCGATATAGCCCTGTAACCTTTATATATACGAGAAATAATAATGAGAAAAGTATCAAGCCAAGAATTATTGACATGGTATCAGTAGGTTTTCGATCAAACCTGTGAGTTTTAGGTTAATCTTGGCTTTATTCATCGACACCCCACTGGGTCGCTCTTGAAATCGTCTCGGTAGATCTCGTTTCTCGGTAATTGAAATCATCTCGGTTCTCGGTAAACTTTTCCAAGATTGCGATTCTAATCTCGGGTGCTTACAATCGTATTTCTGGTAGTGCTCATAAGTTACAATTTTGTTATTCCTCCTTGTTAGCAAATCATGTTTTCTTTGATCGTGTTATCGTATCGGTGTCGGCAAGTATTCTGAATTAGGGTTTTGATTTGGTGTCGGCGAGTATTTTCTTCAGTGTTCTGTTGGTGTTTCTTGTTTCACGTTAACAAAATTGTTCTTAAGTCATTTCTGATATTATGGCTTCCGAAGAAGAGATAGATCATATTTGTGTTCGTTTTACCGAAAAGAATTATCTTGTTTGGGAATTTCAGTTTCGGATGTATGTCAAAGGGAAAGGATTATGGAGTCACTTGGACGATGTCTCTTTGGCACTGTTAGAGACAACTGACTTAGATGCATGGGAAATAGAAGATGCTAAGATTATCACTTGGATTCTCGGTACTATTGATCCTCACATGATTAATAATTTGCGATCTTTTTCCACTGCCCAAGAAATGTGGAACTACTTGAAGCGTATCTATAACCTAGACAATGCGGCCAAATGTTTTCAGTTGGAGCTAGACATTGCCAATTACAAACAAGACAATTTGTCTGTTATTATTCTGGTTTTTTGGATTTGTGGACAGAACACTCTACGATTATACATGTTGAGGTTCCCAAGAGTTCTCTCGCGGATGTCCAAGAGGTCTACAATACTAGTAGGCGAGATCAATTTCTCATGAAGCTTCGTGCAGAATTTGAGGTTGTCAGAGGTGCTTTGCTGAATAGGAATCCTGTTCCTTCTTAGATACATGTGTTGGTGAACTTCTCAAAGAGGAACAACGTCTTGCTACTCAAGGATCCATGTCTCATGATGTTGTCATTTCTGAGTCTGCTATGTTTGCATATGCTCCTCAGAGTAGAGGTAAAGGTCGTGATATTCGACATGTCCAATGTTTCTCTTGCAAACAATTTGGACATTTTGCTCAGAGTTGCAGTAAGAAGTTTTATAATTATTGCAAGCAGCAGGGCCATATTATCTCTGATTGTTCCACCCGTCCTCCACGATTAGCACAACATTCGGTGCAAGCATTTCCTGCTAGTACAAGCTCTGCAGTTGGTCCTTCCATCACCAATCCATCTAATGGTGGTGCTCTCCAACCTGAAATAATCCAACAGATGGTACTTTCCGCTCTTTCAACCTTGGGAATTCAAGGTAAGTCTTCAAATGTTTCCTGCCCGTGGTTTCTTGATTCTGGTGCATCCAATCACATGACAGCCTCTTCTGAATACTTGCACAATTTACATTCTTACCATGGTAATCAGAAAATTCAAATTGCGGATGGTAATGCTCTCTCTATCACTAATGTTGGTGACCTCAACTCTGATTTTCGGGATGTGTTTGTATCACCTGGACTTGCTTCCAATTTATTATCTGTTGGTCAATTGGTTGATAATAATTGTAATGTAAATTTTTCTCGTGATGGTTGCCTTGTGCAGGAACAGGTGTCGGGGAAGGTGGTTGCGAAGGGGCCTAAAGTGTGAAGATTGTTTCCACTTCAGTTTATTTCTAGTCATTTATCTCTTGTTTGTAATAATGTCTTGAATTCTTATGAGGATTGGCATAGAAAATTGGGTCATCCTAACTCTGCTGTTTTATATCATTTATTTAAAAATGGTTTGTTGGGAAATAAAAATGTTGTTTCTAATGCCTCTCTTTCATGTTCTGTTTGCAAATTAGCTAAAAGTAAAACACTTCCTTTTCCGTATGGTGCTTATCGGGCTTCCTCTTGTTTTGAAATGATTCATAGTGATGTATGGGGTATGTCTCCTGTAGTTTCTCATGCTCGCTATAAATATTTTGTCACCTTTATTGATGATTATAGTTGTTTTACTTGGATATATTTTCTTCGGTCTAAATCTGAAATGTTTTCTATGTTTAAGAAATTTCTGACATATGTTGAAACTCAATTTCATGAAAGTGTTAAAAAATTTCGCTCTGATTCTGGTGGTGAGTACATGTCTCGTGATTTTCAAGAATTTCTTCAACAAAAAGGCATTTTGTCTCAACGATCTTGTCCTACTTCTTCTGTATGTTGATGATATGATTATTACTGGTTATGATCATGCTTCCATTCAAAGCCTTAAACAGCAGTTACAAGCAGCGTTTTATATGAAAGATCTTGGTAATTTGCATTATTTTCTTGGTCTTGAGGTTCATTCTACATTCAAGGTCATATTCCTCCATCAACACAAGTATGCCACAGATTTAATTTCTATGGCTGGTCTGCAATCGACTAATCCAGTGGATACTCCTCTTGAGGTTAATGTTAAATATCATCGTGATGATGGTGATCTGTTGCATGATCCCTTATTGTATCGTCAACTCGTGGATAATTACTTGACTATTACTCTCCCTGACATATCATTTGCTGTTCAACAAGTAAGTTAATTCATGCACTCTCCTCGCCACCTTCACTTGGCAGCAGTTCGTCGTATAATTCGTTACTTGAAGGGAAGCTCTCATCGTGGTTTATTCTTTCCTACTGGAGTTCCTCCTAAATTGAGTGCTTATAGTGATGCCGATTGGGCAGGGTGCCCTAATACTAGACGATCTGTCACTGGTTGGTGCATGTTTCTTGGCTCTTCATTGATCTCATGGAAAAGTAAGAAACAAGCGAGAGTCTCTAAATCTTCTACTGAATCTGAGTATCGTGCCATGTCTGCTGCTTGTTCTGAAATAATTTGGCTTCGTGGTCTTTTGGCTGAACTTGGATTTTCTCAAATAGAGCCAACTTCACTTTATGCTGACAATACAAGTGTCATCCAAATTGTTGCGAATCCTGTTTTTCATGAACGCACCAAACATATTGAAGTTGATTGTCACTCAATCCGTGACGCTTATGATGACAGAAAAATATCACTTCCTCATGTCAGTACTCAGTTGCAGATTGCAGATATTCTTACCAAGGCTGTTCCACGTCCACGTCATCAGTTTCTTGTTAGCAAATTGATTCTCATTGACAAACAACATCAATTTGAGGGGGATGTGAATAGGAATTAGTTTAAATGTAATTATTTAGTGTAATTACCGATATAGTCCTGTAACCTTTATATATACGAGAAATAATAATGAGAAAAGTATCAAGCCAAGAATTATTGCCAAGGTTATCATCAACTCTCAAGTAAGAGAGAGAATAATGACTAATGTGTGGATGAGATGAAGATTTGAATGTCTAAGAATGACACGCTTTTTGTCTTATATAGTGGGATTTTTTAAAATTATCTGCAAGAAGTGGAGCATGTAGTGCGGACATGAGAGTAAATGATCTCGATGGTAGGTGATACTTCAAGGGCAGAGTTGCCTGGATTAGGTGAGAATGGAGGAACACTTTTCCTTTGCTTCCCTCTGGGCATGAACAATTATATATACTATTCTAATAATATTATGTTATATTTTGCATTTATAATAGAAGAATATATACAATTTTTAACAATTAATATTTTGAAATGGAATAAATATTAATTGTGCAAACAAACGTCTATGTGATTGATTGCAAGGGTCTACTAGCTTTCCAACTTCCTAACTCACTCAATAAAATGGAAGTTACTTTATGATTTTCTGTATATCTTCCCATGTTCAATAACTAAGCAACCAAACGCTCAAGTTTTTGAACAAGTCTATAAATGAATAGCGATCCGTATTGTTTCCTATGTAGTTTTATTCAATATGACATCTTCCACCACCAAAATGTCCCTGAAGCTTCTCATTGACACAAAGAATGAGAAAGTTCTCTATGCTGAAGCATCAAAATCTGTCATAGATTTTCTCTTCAACTTGCTACGCTTGCCAATCAGTGCTGTAGTAAAGCTCCTTAGCACGAAAAACATGGTTGGCAGCTTAGGAAATCTGTATGAGAGTGTAGAAAATCTCGACCAGATTTACATGCAACCAGACCAAACTAAGGATGTTCTCTTAAACCTAGGAGATCAAGACTCTTCAAATGAGTTCTCTGACTTCTTTACTGACAAAGGAACAACAAAGTTATACATGTGTCCTAATAAATGTAAGTTTGAGTTGACAAATGATAACAAAACTCGTTGTAATTCTGTGTATGCAGTAGTGATCAGCAGTATTCCAAGTGTAAAACACTCCTCTTCTTGCTCGAACACTATGAGCCGTGAAAAGCATAGTAAGAAAAAAGTTTCGAAAAAGGGATGTAAATCTAAGAGTGGTTTTGCAAAAGATAGAGCAAGTTCGGAAGTGATGGATAACAAACCTCCAAGTCCTGTATATCGTGTTTGTGGGAAGTATATGAACTGTGAAGTAAATTATATTGGTGATATGAATGGTTTTGTGAAAGATGATGTAACTTTTTTGGTGATGGATGATCTACTTATTCAGCCTATGTCATTATCAACTATATCAAGTACTATTACCATACTTAATAATCTTAATGTCAAGGAGGTTGGTACCATGCAAGAAAAGATTGTTGAGATAGGCGTGGATGAGGTAAATATTAATTTATTCAGTTTAACATATAATCTTAATTCTTTATAAAATTTCATACCTTTTTTGTATTTTTTTTAATAGGGAATGAAGTTGCTTGAGGCTTCTCTGCAATCCAAGATGGTTTTGACAAGTGTTTTCATCAAGAGAAAAAAGGAAAAGTGATATGTGAGGCAACATGACTGATCTTTTAGTTATCTTAAAATGTATGAAAGCTGAGAACATGAGATTATGGTTACTTTTGGTAGTTTATGAATTCTATATTTTATTTCAATACTTTCTACTTCGGTCTGAGTGTTCAAGTTCAAGAACTACTTAGAAATGATTACAAACTATAGAGAATAGAAAGGGTACTTAGAGTAAAAGTAATATAATTGCAGTGTTTCACTTTTATAGAGCTAAACATTACTAACTAACTAGCAAAGAGTATTACAAAGTTTAAATTGATTTCAGCATCTTATTCTAACTCAACTTATTGTTTTTTCAGCAATTGTATTTTAAATACAACTAACTTCATACATGTCACTACAAAACAAATGCTCATTAATTAATGATGTGATTTCTGAAAAATCACTTCACAACCTATTTTTTGCAACGTGAACGTCTATGCCGCAGGGGAGTGCGTGGTAACTCAGTAGTGACATGAATTTCACGTCATTAATTTCTGACATGAAAATCATGTTGCAACATCCTGCACATAAATCAACAATTTTTTAGTTGCAGCAGGCATGGCAGACAGGACACATAAAATGCAGGAATTTAGTGACGTGAATGTCATGTCAGAACTTTGCGACGTGAATCCCATGTCACTAAACAACTAATATTTTTTTGAAATTTATGTTTCCCATCAGCATGTTTCGACGTGATCTACACATCACAATGTGAAATTAATTGTGCTACCTTGCCATAACCTGCATCTAGTCAAGTCAAGCCTAGACCGTTTTCCCTCTTAAATTGTTGCGGCGTGATATACACGTCACAACGTAAAATTTAAAAATTTCCAATTTCCCACCATATGTACGTTACATATTTTTGAATTTTGAATTTTATTTTAGAGGTTGCGACGTGAGAATAACGTCGTAATTTTTTTAAAAAAAATAAATAAACTCTAATTCCCCATGTGATAACGTTAGTTTCAGTTTTTAAAAATTAAAAATATATAGTGATGTGATTATCACGGCGCAACAACACTTTTTTTCCACATGGTAATCACGTCGCTGGGGAGCATATTTCTTGTAATGATTCATCCTTAATTATCTTCCTAGAAATGTCAGCCAATCGAGCTTTAGTTTAAGATTTCTGGACTTTTGGCCTTTCAAAATTGAATCTATCAGCAAGACTTAACATGCTACAAAATTAACCTGACTTTATTACCAATTTGTTCAAGTGTTTAAAAGTATCAAATTAGCAGCCAGAAGTTTGCTATGGTTATATGCTTCAGTCAATTTATGGTTGGGTGATCAAACTCTTCGCGAGCTATTTCTGGAATTGTTTGATATATCAACCATTAAAAACTGTGTCATTGCGGATGTGTTTGTAACACCCCATAAAATTCTTTATTTAATTTAATTAATTTTTTAATTAAATATTAGAATTAAATGGAATTATTTGAGAATATGGATGAAATAAGGCTAATGGGCCTGTGTTGCTAGTAGCAATTGGGGGGTGTATCAGTTGCAAAGCCCTTTTCTAAAATAAAGTTATATTTTCATAAAATAGAAAAGAGGAGCATTTTGTGAAAAGAGAGCCAAAAGGGGCAAGAGAAGATTGAACGTGAAATTGGGAGAAGAGCAAGTGTGAAGAGCAAGAGCATCCAAGAATTCGACATCGAGGTAAGGGGGGATTCTTCTCATTAACCTCTATTATGGGTATTATGAATGATTCGATTGAATTCGTATGTTAGGATTCTGAATTGGATTATGTGTCGGTGTTTGGGGTTTCGGGGTTTATAGAACTTTGGTTCAATTGATGTTGTGAAAGATGAATTGTGATGAATAATGATGTTAAAGCATGATTTGAAGTATGTGTAAATGTGTATTTTCGTGTTTGTTGGTGCTGTTTGATGTTGCAATACATTGTGGTACGTTCTGGTATGGATTGGAATTGTTGCAGGTGCTGAAAAATGGAGTTTTGGGGTTTCTGGTACGAGGTAACCGGTTACCTGGGGAGTGGTAACCGATTACCTGAGGTTATGTCACTGAGATTGCTTATTCGTTGTGAAGTAACCGGTTACTGGTTTTGAAGTAACCGGTTACCACTGTTGGATTTTGTGTTCTGTGGTTCTGCTGGGAGGCAGTAACCGGTTACTGGTTTTGAAGTAACCGGTTACCGCTGTTACGAATAGACTCGTTGGTTACTCCGTAAGGTAGTAACCGGTTACTTGAATTGGAGTAACCGGTTACCACTGAAGCTTTTTGGAAAAATACTATTTTTAAAAATCCGTAACTTCTAAACCGTTAATCCTTTTTGTACGTCGTTTCGAGTACCTGGTAGATGAATTAATTCCCTATTTTATGATGGATATTAAGGGATTTTAATTTAAAAATCATTTTGGTCGGTGTTGTAGATTGTGGTTGGTAAATATCAAATGGTTGTGATATTATTATGCTTGTATGTTGTGATGTGAATGATTATGAATTCTTGGTGGATATTAATGATGACCATGTCATGGTTGATGCATGCATTCCATAATCATGTTGTGGGCTGTATCCCTTATGGTGGTGGGACAGCGGTAGCTAATTCCCATTGTGTGGAATTAGTGAGAGAAGTAGCCGGATCTTTATGGTGGTGGATCGGTGAGATGGGTTATCCCATGATTGGTACCACATGCATTTAGTTGCATTGCATTAGGTTGTTGTGTATAATTGTAACATGAATGGAAGTTGTCCAATGTTGCAATTTGTGTGTATTTTGGTATAAATGACTGTATTTGATAAATGTTGCTATGCTATCTGAATATAATTGATTTGGGTGAATAATGTATGGATGAAGTTGTATTGTTTATATTCCTATAACATTTGTTAATGCGAATGAAACTCACCCTTACCGTTGTTATTTTTCAGATTGAGGAGTAGCTTGTGTACTTGGTGAGGATTAGCTCGTCAAGTAGTTCGTTAGAGTCAGTTGGGTCTGTGTCATGCTCTGGTCGTGTAACACCGGGAACGTTATTTTAGAGTTGGTTGATAAACTTCTGTTTTGTTTATGGTTATGGTTGAATTATGAGTCTATGACTCCGGTTGTTTGATTATTCAGTTGTTAAGAATATTCCGCTGTGTTAACATGCTACCTGAATAATTTTGGTTTATCGTTCCTTATATGGCATGACATGAATGTTTATTTATTTTACTGGAGTTGTAATGCCTTTCTCATGTTTTACTCTGATTTTTGTTAAATTTTCCGCGGGGTTTAGAAGGGTGTTACAATAGTGGTATCAGAGCATAGTCGGTCGTTTGAGTCAGAGTCTTAGAGTCGGTTAATCCTTCGTATACGACTAGTGTAAGGTTGACACTGTCGATACTTCTTGTTCTAATGAATATTGTTTGATATTTAGCAGAACAATGGCCGGAAGAGGAGGAAGAAACGACGACGCGATCGCTGAGGCTCTGGGCATGATTGCTGGTGTGTTGGGAGGAATGCCAATGGAGCTGGTATTGGTGCTGACAGGCAGCTGAACAGTTTTCAGAGGAACAATCCTCCTTTGTTCAAAGGCACGCACGATCCCGAAGGTGCTCAGAGGTGGCTGAAGGAAATTGAACGGATCTTCAGAGTGATCGATTGTGCTGAAAATCTGAAGGTGAGGTATGGGACTCACATGCTGTCTGAAGAAGCTGATGATTGGTGGATGGCTAGTAGAGATGAACTTGAATCTGCAGGTGTGGCGATTACTTGGGCTGTATTCAGGCAAGAATTCCTGAGGAGGTACTTTCCTGAGGATATTCGGGGCAAGAAAGAAGTTGAGTTTCTGGAGCTGACACAAGGTAACATGACGGTACCGGAATATGCTTCAAAGTTTGTTGAGCTGGCCAAATACTATGTCCACTATAACAATGATGAAGCGAGCGAATTTTCGAAGTGTGTTAAGTTCGAGAATGGTCTCCGTGATGAAATTAAGCAGGGAATCAGGTACCAAAGGATTCGTCGGTTTGCTGATTTGGTAGATTGTAGTAGAATCTACGAAGAGGATAACCTGAAGCTGAAGTCATCTCACTCCCGTGAGTTAGTTGATAAGAAAGGAAAGAAGCCTATGGACCGTGGTAAACCATATGGTAGAGGTAATTATAAAGCTGGAAGTTGGAAGAAGCCTAGTGGGGGAGACTCTAGTGCCCCTGTTAAGTGCTTTAAGTGTGGAGAACCGGGACATCGTGTTCACGAGTGCAAAAGCGAAGAGAAGAAGTGCTACCGGTGTGGTAAAGCAGGCCACATTGCTGTTGACTGCAAAGGAAGGACTGTGACTTGTTATAATTGTGGTGAAGAGGGCCATATTAGTCCACAGTGTCCTAAGCCGAAGAAGAATCAAGCTGGGGGTAAAGTTTTCGCTTTATCAGGTTCAGAGACTACTCCAGATGATCGATTGATTAAAGGTACGTGTTTTATCCATGGCACTCCTTTAATTGCAATAATAGATACTGGAGCAACTCACTCGTTTATTTCATTGGATTGTGCTAAACGTCTGAACTTGGAAATATCTGATATTCGTGGAAGTATGATCATTGACACTCCTGCGTCGGGTTCAGTGACTACTTCGTTTGCCTGTTTGAACTGTCCAATTAATATTTTTGGTAGAGAGTTCGGAATGGACTTAGTGTGCATTCCGTTGGAACAACTTGATGTCATCCTGGGTATGAATTGGTTGCAATTTAATCGGGTTCATATCAACTGTTTCACGAAGACAGTTATTTTTCCTGAAGATGTCAGTGTCGAGGATTTAGCAATGACTGCTAGACAAGTGGATGAAGCCATGAAGGACGGGGCTGCCGTGTTTATGTTGATTGCATCCATGGAAGTGAAGAAGAAAGCGGTGAGTAGTGACTTACCGGTAGTATGTGAATTCCCAGAAGTTTTTCCAGAAGATGTAAGAGAGTTACCGCCAGAGAGGGAGGTAGAATTTGCTATTGAGTTAATTCCTGGAACTAGTCCTGTGTCGATGGCGCCGTATCATATGTCGGCATCTGAATTAGCAGAATTGAAGAGTCAACTGGAATAGTTACTGGAAAAAGAATTCATTCGTCCTAGTGTATCGCCGTGGGGTGCGCCGATGTTGTTGGTAAAGAAGAAAGAAGGCTCTATGAGACTGTGTGTGGATTATAGACAGCTGAATAAAGTTACTATCAAGAATCGGTATCCATTACCGAGGATCGATGATTTGATGGATCAACTGGTTGGTGCGAGTGTGTTTAGCAAAATTGACTTGAGATCGGGATATCATCAGATTCGGGTGAAGACGGACGATATTCAGAAAACGGCATTTAGAACAAGGTATGGTCATTACGAGTATACAGTGATGCCATTTGGAGTAACTAATGCGCCGGGGGTTTTCATGGAGTATATGAATAGGATCTTCCATTCTTATCTGGATCAGTTTGTGGTGGTATTTATCGATGATATTCTAATATATTCTAAGAGTGAAGACGAACATGCAGAGCATCTGAGAGTGGTATTAGAACTACTGAAGGAAAAGAAACTTTATGTGAAACTGTCAAAGTGTGAGTTCTGGCTAAGTGAAGTAAGCTTTCTTGGTCATGTAATTTCTAAAGATGGTATTGCCGTTGACCCAACGAAAGTGGAAGCAGTGTCTCAATGGGAAGCTCCGAAGTCAGTTTCCGAAATCCGTAGTTTCCTTGGTCTTGCGGGTTACTATAGAAAGTTCATTGAAGGTTTCTCGAAGTTGGCGTTACCATTAACTAAGTAGTAATTTGCAATGATGGACTTGAGTTTCCAGTGCGGTGGAAAAGAGTGACCTGCAAGGTTATCATCTATCTCTGAAGTTAGTGAGAGAATAATGAGTAATACGTGGATGAGATGGGGATTTGAATAACCGAGAATGACACACTTAAGTGGAGATGTAGTGCGGACATGAGAATAAATTATCTCAATGGTGGGTGATACTTCAAGGGCAGAGTTTCCTGTATTAGGTGAGAATGGAGGAGCACTCTAATAATACTATTCTAATTTTTTTTAATAAGCAATTTGTACCTAGCGGGTTTCGAACATGAGTTCTTGAGAGGAGCACACTTTCAGGACCCAAGCGTTTCACCGCTAGATCACACACACACACACGCACACATAATACTATTCTAATAATATTATGTTATATTTTGAAGATGTGAAACGACTTTTATTCTAAAGTTTCTCTTGTGAAATTCATCACCTCCTCTTTTCATGCTTTGATTCCTAAAACCAACAATCCACAATCTCTAGGTGAATTTAGACCCATTTTTTTGGTGGGTAGTATTTACAAAATCCTTGCGAAAATGTTAGTGGCTAGATTGAAGGAGGTCATTGGCAAATTAGTGTCTAACAATCAAACCGCTTTTGTCCCGGGTAGAAATATGATGGATGGTGTTCTTTTGGTTAATGAAATTATCGATTGGTCAAGAAGGAAGAAAAGAAGTTGTCTCTTGCTCAAGGTGGACTTTTAAAAGGCGTACGATTCCGTTTCTTGGAATTATCTTAGAGAAAATATGTTGAGGATGGGGTTTGTTGCTAGGTGGATGCGGTGGATGGACGCTTGTATTTTCAACCACCACATGTCCGTTTTGGTTAATGGAAGTGCAACTAAAGAGTTCAAGGTGCAAAAAGGTTTAAGACAAGGAGATCCGTTATCTCCCTTTCTCTTTGTTCTTGTTATGGAAGGGTTGACCGCTCTTGTGAAGAAGTCGGTAGAGTTGGGAAATTTCAAGGCATTTAAGTATGGGGAGAATGATAGTGTGGACATTCTTCAATTCGCGGATGACACTATTCTTCTAGGCGAGGCGTCTTATGATAACATGTGGCATATGAAGGTGATTTTAAGAGGGTTTGAATTGGTTTCCGGTTTGAGGATTAATTTTGCCAAAAGCAATATTATAGGAGTGAATGTAGGTGAGTGGTATATGAATGCCGCAACGACTTTTCTTTCTTGCAAGAAAGGCGCGACCCCTTTCAAATTTCTTGGAATTATGGTGGGGGATAATCCTAGACGGAAGAAAGTGTGGACGGAAGTGGTCAACAATATAAAGAGGCGTCTTTCATCGTGGAAAGAAAGGAACATTTCAATGGGAGGTAGAGTTACGCTTATTAATTCGGTTTTGAATTCAATTCCTATTTTCACTCTATCCTTTTTCAAAATACCCGGCAAAATTGCCAAAGCAATTAGGAAAATTCAAAGTGAGTTTTTATGGAGCGGTAAGCTTGATAAAAGGTGTATTCATTGGGTTAAGTGGGATGTGGTGTGTAGGCCTAAGGCGAAGGGTGGATTGGGGATTAGAGATATAAGAGAGATGAATAAAGTTCTTCTCTTGAAATGGAAGTGGAGAATCATGCATGAATATGAAGCTATTTGGAATAGTTTTATAAAAGCAAGGTACTTTTGTCCTAAAATTAGAATTCAAGATAACGGAGGCGTGTTGCAAAGAAACGATGAATCCATTTGGTGGAGAGACATGTGCAAGAACAATTTGTTGGATGACTTGATTGTCAACGGTTTTTTCGGGTGTTTCAAATGTTGTTGCAAGAATGGCAAGGATGTTCTTTTTTGGCATAATAGGTGGTTGGGAGAACAACCTCTTTGCTTGGAATTTCCGGATTTATTTGATTTATCAAACACGAAACATTGCACAGTGGCAGAGGTTTTAGTGTGGACCGTAGGATCGCATAGGTGGGTTCTTGACGGCTTATTCTCAACCGGAACTACTCACGGCCCTGCCCTTACAGCCGCGGCAGCAACCAGCCCCAGCTGGCCTCGGTTTTGTGACAGCATCCACGGCTTCTTACCTTGCGCGACAAGCCGTGATTCTTTCTTATTGTCCTTTAATGAGGATAAGGATTTCACCGTTGCGAGCATTTCTCAAGCGGTCGATAATGCCAAATCGATAGCTTGGGATTTTCCTTTGATTAATTCGTTGAAAGTGAGTGGGATCTTAAACTTCCGCCTAAAATTAAGGTCTTTGCTTGGAGATTCTTCATTGATCGTCTTCCAACTAGAGATCAATTGTTGAAAAGAGGTGTTGTTAATGTAACTTGCCCGAATTGTGTGATGTGTGGTTGTTTTCTTGAATCATCTTCCCATCTTTTCTTCAATTGTCAAGTGGTGAAAGTGATTTGGAAACACGTCTTTATTTGGCTCGGCATTTCGGAGGATATTAACGAAGAGGAGATACTTTGCTTTGACGTTGTTCAAGACAAGGTGAAATGTAGCAAACGTAGAATCTTGATTAATTTCGTCTAGTTAGCAACTATTTGGTATCTTTGGCTTATGAGGAATGCCATTATCTTTAAGGGGGAGTGTTAGTTTTGATGTTATTTGTTCTAACATTGTCTTTCTTTCTTGGAGGTGGTTGTGTAGTGGATATCCTAAGGTTAGACCAATTTACTAAGAATGGTTTAAACTTCCTTTATCCGATACTCGCAATCTCTAGTGCCTTGTGTTTTTGTAAGGGTTGCACCCCTTATTAAAAAAAATTACATTATATATACTATTCTAATAATATTATATTATATATATTTTACATTTATAATAGAAAAGTATATACAATTTTTAATACATATATATATATATATATATATATATATATATATATATATATATATATATATATATATATATATATGAGAAAATAGGTGATGTACTGACAGTGTAAAAAAGTTTTACACTGTCAACGAATCACGACCAAGAATTAGGACAAATCAGACTGTAATTTTAAAAATATATATATGACATGACAAGAAGATTTGTTTCTATTAAATGATAGTGTAAAACTTTTTTACACATTTCAGTGCAATATATATATATATATATATATATATATATATATATATATATATATATATGGGGACGACTCAAGTGAGAACACTTGGTTATTATGAGAAATGAGAACAATGAATCACGACCATTAGATTTGATTTTAATGGACTGGATTAGTTTCTCTTTCCATGATCCTTAATATTTATTTTAAATCAACACAGAAAGAGAAACTAATCCAGTCCATTAAAATCAAATCTAATGGTCGTGATTCATTGTTCTCATTTCTCATAATAACCAAGTGTTCTCACTTGAGTCGTCCCCTATATATATATATATATATATATATATATATATATATATATATATATATATATATATATATATATATATATATATATATATATATATATATATATATATATATATATATATATATATATATATATGAAATTTTTTAACAATTAATATTTTAAATGGAAATATGAATATCAAATGTGCAACCAAACGCCATGTGATTGATTGCAGGGGTCTACAGGCTTTCCAATGTCCTAACTCAATTAATTAATAATATGGAAGTTACTTTTACGAATTTCTGTATATCTTCCGATGTTCAATTAACTATGCAACCAAACGCTCAAGTCTTTCAATAAGTCTATAAATGAATAGCGATCCGTATTGATCCTATGTAGTTTTATTCAATATGACTTCTTCCACCCCCAAAATGTCCCTGAAGCTTCTCATTGACACAAAGAATGAGAAAGTTCTCTATGCTGAAGCAACAAAATCGGTCATAGACTTTCTCTTCAACTTGCTACGCTTGCCAATCAGCGCAGTAGTAAAGCTCCTTAGCACGAACAACATGGTTGGCAGCTTAGGAAATCTGTATGAGAGTGTAGAAAATCTCGACATGATTTTCATGCAACCAAACCAAACTAAGGATGTTCTCTTAAACCTGGGAGATCAAGACTCTTCAACTGAGTTCTCTGACTTCTTTACTCAGAACAACGACAAAGGAACAAAGTTATACATGTGTCCTAATAAATGTAAGTTTGAGGTGACAAATGATAACACAACTCGTTGTAATTCTGTGTATGCGAAAGTGATCAGCAGTACTCCAAGTGTAAAACACTCCTCTTCTTGCTCGAACACTATGAGCCGTGAAAGACACAAGAAGAAAAAAAAATCAAAAAAGGGAAGTAGCTATAGGAGTGGTTTTGCGAAAGATAGAACAACTTCGGAAGTGATGGATAACAAACCTCCAAGTCCTGTATATCGTGTTTGCGGGAAGTATATGAACTGTGAAGTAAATTATATTGGTGATATGAAGGTTGGTGAAAATGGAGCTTCTAAGATTATGAATGGTTTTGTGAAAGATGATGTAACTTTTATGGTGATGGATAATCTACTAATTCAGCCTGTGTCATTATCAACTATATCAAGTACTATTACTATACTTAATAATCTTAATGTCAAAGAGGTTGGTACCATGCAAGAAAAGATTGTTGAGATAGGCATGGATGAGGTAAAATATTTATTCTGTTTAACATAGTATACTCTTAATTCTATATAAAATGTCAAAACAAAATTGGTCATGTGTAGAAATTTCTGATTTGTGCTTTTCAAATTAATCCTTTTTTATAAAAAATTTCATAACTTGTTTGTATTGTTTTTTTAATAGGGAATGAAGTTGCTTGAGGCTTCTCTTCAATCCAAGATGGTTTTGACAAGTGTTTTTATCAAGAGCAGAAAGGATAAGTGATATGATTGATCTTTTATTTATCTTTTAAAATGTATGGAAGTTGAGAACATGAGATTATGGTTACTTTTGGTAGTTTATGAATTCTAAATTATTTTTCAATACTTTCTACTTCGGTCTGAGTGTTCAAGTTCAAGAACTACTTAGAAGTGATAACAACCTAGTATTAGAGAATAGAAAGGGTACTTAGAGTAAAATTAATATAATTGCAGTGTTTCACTTTTATAGAGCTAAACATTACTAACTAACTAGCAAAGAGTATTACAAAGTTTAAATTGATTTCAGCATCTTATTCTAACTCAACTTATTGTTTCTTCAACAATTGTATTTTAAATACAACTAACTTCATACATGTCACTACAAAACAAATGTTCGGTAATGACGTGATTTTCATGCCACAACGTGGAAAATCACGTCACAAACTATTGTTTGCGACGTGAACGTCTACGCCGCAGGGGAGTGCGTGGTAACTCAGTAGTGACATAAATTTCACGTCACTAATTTCTGACGTGAAAATCACGTCGCAACATCCTGCACATAAATCAATAATTTTTTAGTTGCAGCAGGCATGGCAGACAGAACACATAAAACGCAGGAATTTAGTGACGTGAATGTCATGTCAGAACTTTGAGACGTGAATCCCATGTCACTAAACAACTAATATTTTTTTTCGAAATTTATGTTTCCCATCACCATGTTGCGACGTGATCTACACGTCACAACATGAAATTAATTGTGCTACCTGACATAACCTGCACCTAGTCAAGTCAGGCCCATACCGTTTTCCCTCTTAAAGTGTTGCGACGTGATATAGATGTCACAGCGTAAAATTTGAAAATTTCCAATTTCCCACCATATGTACGTTACATATTTTTGAATTTTGAATTTTATTTTAGAGGTTGCGACGTGAGAATAACGTCACAATTTTTAAATAAAAAAAAAATAAACTCTGACTCCCCATGTGATAACGTTAGTTTCAGGTTTTAAAAACTAAAAATATACAGTGATGTGATTATCACGGCGCAACAACACTTTTTTTCCACATGGTAATCACGTCGCTGGGGAGCATATTTCTTGTAATGATTCATCCTTAATTATCTTCCTAGAAATGTCAGCCAATCGAGCTTTAGTTTAGGATTTCTGGACTTTCTGTCTTTCAAAATTGAATCTATCAGTAAGACTTAACATGCTACAAAATTAACCTGACTTTATTACCAATTTGTTCAAGTGTTTAAAAGTATCAAATTAGCAGCCAGAAGTTTGCTATGGTTATATGCTTCAGTCAATTTATGGTTGGGTGATCAAACTCTTCGCGAGCTATTTCTGGAATTGTTTGATATATCAACCATTAAAAACTGTGTCGCTGCGGATGTGTTGGTTTGGACTAATGGAGAGTTTGAGTGGGAGTTGGAGCGGCTGTTCAGCCGCGGTCTTGACACACAACCAGCAGCAGCGGATGTGCTGGTGTCCCCCAGCTGGGTTTGGATGCAAGCAGAGTTGGAAAAGGTGAGTTTAATTAAGAATGAGACCAATTGCTTTGTGTGGAGAACAAATACGGAAAATGAGTTTTCGGTAGCTAGCATTTCCAATATTGTTAATATTTCTTGTTGGTGCTTTTATTGGCTGATTGGCATCTATGTTTGGCTAAAACATAATAGCAGCAAAAATATAATACAATGTGTAGTCTTGCAAATTGGGAATAGGTTATAAATAGAAACCTTTGTAACCTAGTTTTAGTAAGCTAGCCGAGTATTGACAAGATATAGTTTTTAGGGTTAGCCGTGTAAGTGAACCACCCGGTTTGTGGGATGGTCACTGATTTGTGCCTCGAAGCCTGTAGGTAAGAGGTTTGTTTTACTCACTCAGAAGCTGTGAAGCAATGAGTGAAGTTTTGTTCTTGGAGAAAGCTTGTAAGCAACTTCAAGTTAACTTTGTATATGTGCTTAGAATATTGGTGAAAGGTTGTTGATGTAGTGGATGAGGTGTTGACTACTAGACATCATTGCTATGATTGAGAGTGGAATGGAGATATTCCATATCTAGGAAAAACCTAGGTAGAACGGTCATTGGGTAGTGATTAAGTGAGAAGTTGTAAACGGGGGAGTTTAGCTTTGAATTGATACTGCTAATAGTGGACTTCATCCCTGGCTTGGTAGCCCCCAGAGTAGGTATTGTTGTATACCGAACTGGATGAACAATTTTGTATGTTATTTATTTTCTGCACTATTATTTGTATTCTTATATTATCTGTTTTTATAATGTCGGATCAGATGTCATGACATCCATATATGACATTTGAGTTCTTCCTTACTAGAATTTCAATTGGTCTTAGAGCAGGCATCCTGTCTGTTTCCTGATGAGATCCATGAGGGATACGTTCTGGTTGTGGTGAAGGTAGAAGATTGTTTGAACAAGGAATATTCATATTGTATGGTCCCTTGAAGTGGAGGGTGGACCTATATGTGAAGGATTAGACCAACCTGACCTAGAGCTGTGATGCTGGAATAAAGGAGTGCTAAATCCAAAGACTTCATGCGGGAGTGAAGAATTTGAATTGAACTAATTCAACCGGTATCTATGGACAGAGAAGAAACGCATCAATACCTTCATGCGGGAGTGAAGATATTGATAAGGTAGCCTAAGAACCTATGTGGGTTTATCAGGTCAGGATCTTGGTTAGGTCTAGTCTGTTGCTTGGTGCAGAAGCAAGCATTGTGCAGGGTTGAGTTGCAGTCAATCCTTAGTTGTCATGCTTACAACTAATATCTAGAGTAAACATTCTGTGAATTTTGTTGAATTATGGCTATTTTCCGTTGCATAGCCTCTGTGCAACCCTAATTGTATAAGAAAGATTCTAGGGTTATTTATATTCAACAAAATGTATGGCATAACCTTACAGCTATAATTAAAGTGTCAAAGATACTTGAGAAATCTCTCAATTCCACTCAATATGGAATGGTTTATTAGAGTTGTTGAATATCAACTAATCAATGATATTCATAATCATCTGCAAGTGTGAACCTTGAAAAATTTCAAGGTTGGAGTATTCCTAGAAGGAGGAACAGATGTCCTACCGGATGTTAGGACATTAAGAATTGGTATGCAGCTACCAGCTGAAGAACAGATGTTCTGGTGCTAAACTAATGTAGTGTGAAAACATTGGTTTGGAACCTACTCCTAGTTTGGAAGAGGAGACATCTGATTATAAGTTGATCAGGACACGATTAACATGTGCTTCTACTCCAATTCTGTTAGAAGTAAAAAGCTCAGTACCAAAGAAAACTCATGAAGGTATTACTTTCTAATCCTTTATGTTTAAATCAAGATGAGCTTACATCTGGTATTTTCCTCTGATCTACGGAACCAGATATGTGTATTTTCATTCATAACCATAGAGCAGTTGTTGGAGCTGAATACTGTGTCTCAACCACAGTGAAATATGGTCAAGAATGTATACTGCCCTAGTAGTTATCCATAAAGGGTAGTGTTGTTTGGAATCAAGGAAGTCAGATGGCTCAGAAGAATCTGACTAATTCAGTGTTATGCTATAACTAAGTCTGTTCCAAAAACCTAAATGAGGGAATCTCCTCTATAGGTACAGACTATGGCATCCATCATCTCAAAATCAGAATGGAAGTCTGAAGTAAAAAGCTCAGTACCAAAGAAAACTCATCAAAGTATTCCTTTATGATCCTTTATGTTTAAATCAAGATGAGCTTACATCTGGTATTTTCCTCTAATCAATGGAACCAGATATGTGTATTTTCATTCATAACAATAGAGCAGTTGTTGGAGATGAATACTGTGTCTCAACCACAGTGAAATATGGTCAAGAATGTTTACTGCCCTAGTAGTTATCCAGAAAGGGTAGTGTTGTTTGGAATCAAGGAAGTCATATGGCTCAGAAGAATTTGACTAATTCAGTGTTATGCTATAACTAAGTCTGTTCCAAAAACCTAAATGAGGGAATCTTCTCTATAGGTACAGACTATGGCATCCATCATCTCAAAGTTAGAATGGAAGTCTGAAGAAAAGCATATTGGGATGTTGGCTATTGTATTCCTTGATATGTCTGGATATTGCTGATAATTGCATTATTCTGTTTCCACCCCAAGTGTTATGAATTAGATGTTAAAAATGTTAACCAAGAACCATGAAGGATGATGTCATATCAGATGTCACAACATCATCTCAAGATCTTCAGTTTCTTTATATTGTATCTGCTAAGAGAAGAGAGTACAAATGTGAAAAGGTAATCAGTCAGAATGACCTAGTGTGAGTAGCAAATTCTAACTAAATAACTGATAAGTACTTTGACAGGAGACTTAGTACTTATTGAATGTAGAACCTGGATGCAAGACTGAGAAGAAGAAACCAGTCAGGATGAACTAGTGTGAGTAGTAAATCTTACTGAGTAACTAATAATTACTTTGACGGGAGACTTAGTACCTATAAAATGAGAAGTCCTTCTAGTTATGTATTCAAGGACTAGTGTGAACCAAAACTCCGTGTTCATTATTATCTTCACAAATTAAGGAAGTGTGGCAAGAGTATCTGGTGAAGCATACTGACTCTGTTAAATATCTCGATGGGAGATGGATATTTACAATGTCTGTATGAAAAGCTCAGACGTGTATGTTGAAGATTGATTTATGGTTATACAATCATAGTTTCTTCTACTTCAAGTTGTAGAGTGTGGCAATCTGAATCTTGTGTAGCAAGTAAACTGAGGTTTCTAAACTTGGAAACTATGGAAAATTCCAAATGAAGGGAGCTTCAAGGGCGAACATAAAAGATGTCCTAAATTTGTATATCTCAGGGGGGGTAAGAAAGTACGAAGATCAAAAAAGACAATGTTATTCTGCTTCTAATCAAATGGAAAGTCCTTCAAAGACTAATCTTTAAGCTAGAAAAACAATGTCACACAAGATGTCAGAACATAACTCAAGTCATGTTTATTCTTAAAGACCAGCAAGGAATATTCTTTGCATTATCATCTGAATACATGCATTGATGGTGTGTATCACTTGTTCTGACTTAGTGCATGTTCCAACCTATGCATAAGTCCACCTGGTGCAGTTCCTCTTCAAATAACATCTCTTGATCGAGACTTTGGTTAAAGTCTAGGTATGTTGTTTAAATTGCTCAGGTTTCTAGAGTCTTTTCCGTTTTGTTTAAGTCTTGTTTGAGTCTCTCATGTTCTTCTTTCCGATATGAGGAAAGTCTAGAGTCTAGGTTATGGTTGTCAAATTGTGATAATCATAGGGTTTAAGGGTAGTGCTCAGACATTGTTAAGTCTGAGGTCATTCTTTACAGTTGTTTTGTAAAGAGTAGAGTCTTGTTTCGTGTCGCGAACACAAATTGTTTCTTGTGTTCCAAGTCATTCTATAGAGACGTGTTATCTTTATGGATAGTCAGAGTTTGTTTGAGTTTGGGTGTCAGACGAACTTATGTCTTGGGTGATGTCAACATCACAATGTGCTATTATCCTGGAAGAATGTCTAGGAATATGCATGCGAAGTTTGAAAAAGCGACATTATTGTCTAAAGTGGCAGCTCAGACATAATGTGGATTAGAATGGCCAGGTTCTGATCTGGATGTTAGTAATGTGTTCTGCCAATACATAATTACTTTCATAATGAAGACTTCACTTCGTGAATATGACTATGAAGACAAAAGTTCTATGATCTGATCAACACAGGTGAAGATAAAGGAGGATCCTCCCGGTTCAAAATAAAGGAGCATGCTAATCAATGTGTAAGATTGAGAAACATCATATCAATTTTTGAGAGACTCGTCATATAATACATGCATCATGACTTTGCATAAAGACTAACTGTACCTATTTCAGAATACAGGTACAAACAGATAAACAAAATCTCCAATCTTCAAAGATCTAATTCAGTTACTACAAACGGTACTGACACGGTCAACTCTCAAAGATCTAATTCTATCATCACGAACGGTGTAGACACGATCATCCTTCCAAGATCTAATTCAGTTACTATGAACGGTGCTGACACGGTTAATATTCCAAGATCTAATTCTATCATCACGAACGGTGTAGACACGATCATCTTTCCAAAATCTAATTCAGTTACTACGAACGGTGCTGACACGACCAACTCTCAAAGATCTAATTCTATCATCACGAACGGTGTAGACACGATCATCCTTACAAGATCTAATTCAGTTACTATGAACGGTGTTGACACGGTCAATATTCCAAGATCTAATTCTATCATCACGAACGGTGTAGACACGATCATCTTTCCAAAGTCTAATTCAGTTACTACGAACGGTGCTGACACGACCAACTCTCAAGGATCTAATTCTATCACCACGAACATTGTAGACACGATCATCTTTCCAAGATCTAATTTAGTTACTACGAACGGTGCTGACACAATCAACCTACAAGGATCTAATTCTATCATCACGAACGGTGTAGACACGATCATCTCTCTAAGATCTAATTTAGTTACTACAAATGGTGCTGACACGATCAACCTATAAGGATCTAATTCTATCACCACGAACGGTGTAGACACGGTCATCTTTCCAAGATCTAATTCAGTTACTACGAACGGTGTTGACACAATCAACCTTCCAAGATCTCATTTACCACGAACAATGATGACACGATCAATCTCCAACAAATACTTCTCAATACAAAGAATCCAGCCTAACGTACGACTCATCATGGGATACGACCTGACGTACGGTGTATTCTGACAACTATCAACACAGGGGACCTGGTCTAACATATGACCCATCTTTCAGCCTAACGCACGGCTTTCCAGACATTTATCAAATGCAAATTAGATCTGGTCTAACGTACAACCCATCCTTGAGCCTAACGTACGGATTTTCCAGACATTTAACAAATGCAAACTGGACCCAGTCTAGCGTATGACTCATCCTAAAAAGTATAGTCTAACGTACGGCTTACTTTGACACTTATCAATACAGTGGATTCAGTCTAACGTACAACTCATCCTAAGTATATCCTTCAAATACGATCTAACGTACGACGTATTCTGACTCTCAAGTCTATCAAGCTGGATGGCATCTTTAAGCCCATCTCAATCAAGTCTCTCAAACATCCGGATGGCATCTTTAAGCCCATCTCCGATAATACTCTTCCTGGATGGCATCTCTAAGCCCATCTCCTAAAAAGTCCCTGCATCATCAAGGGGAAATTTCTTGGTATTTTAGTGTTCAATCCTCTTCCACTTTCAGATTCTGACAGGCGCACAAGCCAATCTACATCCTCAAGTGTAAGAAGATTGAACAGGGGCAGCTGTCATACCCCAAAATTTGCCCATCATATTTCAAAATATTTCGACTCATATGCTCAAGACAATACAGGGATTGGGCACACGCACCTGGCTCCTAAGCAATCAACCCACAACTAGGGTTTTGATTCTCTCAAAGTAAAATCAAGTTCTAAAACCTCAAGTGGATCCCATGGCCTCTCATATGCTTCAAATGGCCCTCATGCCAAGTTTCAAGCTCTGATTGCTCAGTCAACTACTCAAATGGTCAATAGTCGACTATTTTGACCTAAAAGTCAATTATGGTCAAATCACAATCAAAACTCCCGATCTTTGGTCAACATCAATATTTTGAAGTTAAATTCATCATTTGATCGAAAGTTGATCATGATTCATCAAGGAAAGCTCTAAAATCAACAAAACTCAAAGTTTCTAAATTAGGGTTTTTGACCTAAAAGTCAATTGAACTTTGACCAGCCATAACTTTCACATGGAACATCATAAATTTCCCATCCAAAGCTCAATTTGAAGGAGATTGAATTCTATACAACTTTGTCTCTCACATGCCAAGGCTACAAATGCACCATTTAAGAGATATGATCCAAGACATTATAGGTCCTTTTAAAAGTCAACCAAAAGTCATCTTTTTCAAATGAAGTATACATGACCATGGAAGATTGAATTGAGATGAAACCAAAAGGAGGCTTTAAAGGACATCTTGAGCTTTCTTAAAAGGTCAAGAACACCTTCATAGGTTTAAAATTGAGAGAGATACGCATGGTCGAAGTTGAGCAATTTTAGAGAAAAATGCATGAAGCCAACATTTAGTAAACTTGATTTTTCTTCAAATGGGCCTCAATGTTTGAACTTACCACGTGATATTAAGCCCAAAAGGAGTCCATTGGCCATATAAATTTTATTTCATGATTTTTATTTTATTTACATTTGATTTTATTCATTTAAATTCAAATTAAATCAAATAAAAATCAAATTTTAATGAAATAAATTTTATTAAATCATTCACCAAATATTTAATCACTTCAATATCAATCATGGGAGCCATGGAATCATGGGAAGAGATTAAAAGAATAAAACCAAAATAGAAAGATTTTGTTGACATTTTTTTAATCAAATTTCTCCATCCAAATCCAGTGATTCTCTCCAAACTTGTAACCCTAAAATCATTCTCTATATATACTCATATTATTCAAGGCATAAGGAAAAAAAGAGAGCCAAGCATACAAGGGTTCACGAGTGGCAAAAAAATCAAAGAATAGGTGAGAATTGCATTCTTAGTTCCCGCAACTTTCATAGCAAGCCAGTCGTCCAGTCTTCTTCCTAAGGTTATACAAAGTGAGAATACACTCTTAATCAGGTCCCATAATACGCGAAGCCATGGTATCACGTTCATAAAAGTTTGTTCATGCGTTGAATTTTATATGTATGGTTGCGTTGTATTTTAAATGAAACTAATACTTTTCTTGAGTTCATAACATGTACCAGGGAAGATCTGAACCATTAGAGCGAAGCTCTAACGCATAAAACTCAAGATACCATTTTAGGGCATAAAGAAGGAACGTTTTTGTTCTACATGATAAAAGCTTCTTCAGCCCAATATAATCACACCATCGAATTCGTGGCGTCCTATTTGATAGATCTGGACACTTTCGTTCTTCCATTAACGTGTGTTATGAGCTTTTGTTTGTTTTCCAGAATTTCGCTATGAAAACCGCAGGTAAATATGCAGCTGAATCCGTGACTAAATCCGCAGGAGATGGGGAGAAGATGATGAACAGTTCCCGGAGACATTTTGACCGACTGCGTGGCAAGATTGTGCATCTTCATTGGCTGATTCAAATTTTCTTGTTCTCTCTCCATGTGTGCGAGGCCGTGATTGGCCAGTCAATGTTCGCCCACTCTCTCTCTCCGTGTTCTAGTGGTTCTCGCCTGGAGATGTGGACCCCAGTTTGACCCTTTTTGTATGAATTCACCAATCGAGTTTGTTCTCCTATTTTATTATTCGCTATTGTTATATTATCAACTGACTTTGGCAACACAATTGGCATAAGCGTTTATTGACGAGGGAAGGGACCTGAGTTCGAACCTGTCCACCAACATTATTTTTTAACAGGTTATCTATTTACGGATCCAGTGTGTCGCCCTCTACGCCTGTATGATGCAGCCTTACACCTCAGCCAATGGATCATCACTTTGTTGGATCCAACGCTTGTAAAGACTGCAGCACACCATAGACCTTCAAGAAGTCATCACATCAGATCCCCAACGCCCAGGTTTCTTTGTTATTTATTATTATTATTTTCTTTCTTTTCTTTTGGTTTTGCTTTTTTATTTAACCATTAAATATTACTTTTTTTCTAATTAACCATTAATTAATAAGTATAAAATTAACATTGGCAATGTTAGATTTTTAGGTTAGTTTTTTAATTAACGTAATTAGGATTGGTACATAATTTTTCTTAAATATTTAATTTAGTTTTAAATTAGGATTTAGCTTAAATAATAAAATCAATTCAGGTTTTCATTTAATCTCCTTAATCCCGACTTTTCCAACGCGATTCTCTCCTCACCCCATATTCTATGATTGACGCATGGTTGCTTATTTAATTTTTTAGATTTAATTATTTAATCTTAATTATTTAATTTCTGTCATTATTTAAATTATGCCTTTATTTTAATTATGATATTTATTTAATTATTTAATTTCCTTCATTTAAATTCTAGAAGGTGTATAGGTTGCTCATTCAATTTTTGATGTAATAGTAATTAGGACCTTTATACTTTCCGCGTTTTACTTTCCGCACACTATAACTGCTATTTGTATATATTAACTGCGTGGTTAGTGAATAGGGAGTGGCAAGAATAATAACTGGATGTAGCTCACTAATACAAGATAAATATAATCGAATACAATCACGTGATTGCTGCACACACCCACCTTTAGGGTAACTCCTCTCACTGTTGCCTTTCGATCAGAATAGTCAAGTCCCTTCGAGTGTAAGGACTCCTTAGCCTGTTGACTTTGATAAAATCATCATAGTCCCTCGGAATAAAAGATCATAGTCCCTTCGAGTTGCCTACGAATAAAATGATCTCGTCCCTCGATGTTGCCTCGATAAAAGATGATCGTCCATTCGAATGCTAAGGAGTCTTTACATGTTGCCTAAATGACTATTATATCCTTCCCTTAGACTACCTGCCCTCTTTATGGTAGGGATAGTCTTATGGCGAACGATACTCTCGATGACCCTTTCAAATCCAATGAAAGACTTCCTGCCCTCTCATGGTATGGATAGACCCTTTCGCCCGAAAGACTTAAAGGACATGAAAGATAAACCTAGGGTAGGTAGTTCTTAATTGCTTGCTCCATTCAAATCAAAATCAAATGCTTTTCACACCTCCTTTTCAAAACGATTTCCAAAAGGCTACGCTTATTTACAAGCTAAAGTCCTTATTCAAAAATCTTTTCAATTCACACACGACACTCTTTCAAACAATTTAAACAAACAAGTGAGCTAAGCAATTAAGAGCCCATGGATAACCATGGATACAAAGGGTTCTTACACCTTCCCTTTGTATAACCTACCCCCCGAACTCAAAGTCTTTTCAAAGGTCTTTCCTATTATTTTTGCCTTTCCTAATTGGATAAAATAAAAGTCGGTGGCGACTCTTGCTATCCGCAACATTTCTTTAAAGTCAGTTCACCGTATTACACAAGGTCTTCAAGATAATAAGTTTTATTTATGTATTTTAATTCAAAGTACAAAACATAACATAATGATAATAAAAAATTATTTATATTTATATAAATAGGCCAGCCTGGTAGGTTTAAAAGACTTTGTTTAGGGTCTAAGGCCTAGCCTTTTTAATTATATAGGCTTATAAAAAAGTCTAGACCTTCTCTATTTAAAAAAATGTGTGGCCAGGCCTGAGCCTATATAGGCTAGCTTATAAGCCCCTGTTATTGGCCTGAGAAATTTCCACCCCTAATTGTGTTTGTCGATGAATTCAATAATTTTGAAAACTAGAAAATAAAAATTTCAAAAACACATTCGAATTCTAAAATTTATGGGACGTTTTTTTGTCAAAATGAAAAGTTTATGATAGGTGTAAAATATTTTTAAAAAAATATGGTTTAATATCCCTTTTAATTTTGTATACTGACACTAGAGTCTATTTTGATCTCTTATCTTAAAAAACTATCATATATATTTCTTAATTGTTCAAACCGAACAACATTATTTCTTTTTATCTATTAGTGACGAATTTAACAATCAATTTTTTAATTTATTTATTGCTAATTAGAAACATACAATTTGAAGAATTAAAAGACTAATATGATTAATATGATTTTTTTAGTTAAGAAATTGAAATAAAATTTAAACATAGGATTGAAAAAGCGGAGACTCTAAAATGAACACGTAAAGAACTGCGCTATGGAGTGGAAGACAGCCAAGAGGAAGATTTTCCGGTCAGTCGGACCAAGGTGGGACAGTTTTCCGTTCAATGGAGGGCGCAAAGTAGGAGCTGATAAGGTGATTATTTCTATCTTTTTCTCTGTCTTTTCTGATAGAATCAGAGCTTCAGATATTTTCGATTTATTCAGGAGTCATGGAGAGGTGGTGGAGGTGGTAATTCCACCAAGAAAGAATAAGTTTGGGAAGAGGTATGGTTTTGCCCGTTTTGTGGATGTAGAGGACGCGAGAATTTTAGCGGTTCGGTTGGATAATATCTTGATTGATGCAAAGAAGATCCACGCTAACATCTCAAGATTTGAGAGAATGAGGGGTGTTGAGATGCTGGTGTTTAGGGGGGAAGGGAGGGTCGAAAGTATGGGGTTACATACGCTGCAGATTATAAGAGGGCGAGGACAGAGGTGTACGCTAACGTGGGTGTTTGTGAAGGAGGTTCCTTTGCGGATGTGGTCTAAAAGGAGAAGAAAGAATACTTTGCAGGGGGTTTACTATCTTTTAATTTCGTTTCCAATGAAGAAGTTAAGGCCAATCTTCAGAAGGCTTTTGTGGGAGTAGTTTGGTTTCCCGGCTCATCGTACAACATTCAATCTCACTTCGAGGTGGAAGGTGTTTTTTCTGTTAGAGCTACACATTTGGGTGCTAACTTGTGCTTGTTAGAGGATTTGGAAGATGGTTATATCAGTGATATGATTGGATAAGGTTCTACTTGGTAGAAACAGTGGTTTAAGAAGATTAGGCCATGGAAAATATCTGATATTGATAAGGAGAGGGTGATGTGGATTCAATTCTATGGAGTGGCATGCTACGCTTGGTATTTGGATTTTTTTGTGCCTTTGGCCAATTCGTTTGGGTCGTTCATTTATTTAGATGAAAACACAGCAAACAAAACTTGTATGGACATCGCTAGGTTGATGGTAAGGGTATCAACATCTTTCACTTTGGTTGAAAACTTGAAGGTGGCGATAGACTGAGAGGAATTTATATTGGTGTGCAGAGAGGATTCTTTTGGTCCTATGCGCATTACAAGAACAAGCGCTCTTTTGAAGAATAATCAGACGTATATTTCTAGTTCGGAGGACTCATGTGGAAATCTTGACGGAGACATGGAAGGGGAGGATTATGGTAAAAGAGACATGGATTTAACTGAAGGGTATTCCACGACGGGTTCAAGCGAAAGGGAGTCTAGGGCCAAGGCTAAGAAGAAGGGTAAAGTCTGTTCCCAACCTTTTCTTCAGACAGAGGTCAGATCAAGGCAGGCGGGTAGGTTGGAGACTCACGCTTCCTTTGATGAAGCGGTGGAACATGCTAAGAATATGGAGGATAGTAGAGAAAGAAGCATCGATATAAGCCAAACTTTACGTGTCAGCAAAGCTTATTATGGTAAAGGCGGTGCGTCTACATCAAGTGGTACAAAATTTTATGCTTTTGTTCCTTCAGGTGGGACCATATTATTGGGGTTACCAAGTAGAGGTGAGATATGGAAAAATAAAAAGAAGTTACTTTATTTTTAAAAAATAAATGCTTTTGTAGGGCCAGGAAAGAAGCCCAAGGTTAGGCCCAAAAGGTTGGAGAATAAAAAGGAGACACCTTTGTTAAGAGTTGGGGAACTTTCAAAGGGTCTCCTTCTGCTTTATCTGACCCCATCTCTCAATTCTTTGTTCCTACATGTTCAACAAGAGGGATAACAGAATTGCATCATGGAGAACAATCGGAGGAATCGGATCTCCTCAGATCTTATAACAGACATGTTGTTTCGTTACGTCATGGAGGGGGAATTGTTATGGAAATCAATTGGCAAATTAGGAGTGGTATCTTCGCAGCCTGACAGTTTGTTCAAAAAGAAGATTTAGGAATTGGAAGTTTCATCTATGGCGTCTAAGGAAGGAGGGGAGGAGCGACCAATATTTTCTCAATGATTATTGGCTCGTTCAACATTAGGGGGTTGTAGTTTTGTCAGGAGAAGGCGTATCCAACAGATTATTAGCAAAAGGGAAGGAGGACGTTTTCTTGTTACAGGAAACGAAAATGAAATTGTGTCCAGTTTCAGCTGCTAGAAGTTTTTGGAGAGAAAAGGGGGTTGATTTTTCTGTTTCTGATTCAGAGGGATAGTCAGGAGGTCTCATTATTCTGTGGAATTCTAGAACATTGGATGTTATTTGCAGCTTTAGGGGTGCATGGTATCTTGGTGTTAAAGTCAAGTGGAAAGAGAAAATGTATTATATTTGCAACGTGTATTCACCCTGCTCTTTAAATTTGAAAAGAGTATTGTGTATCAGCTTACTGGTTTTAAAGGATAGGTTCAAAGATGGCGAGTGGTTGATAGGTGGAGACTTCAATGCGGTAAAAAACGGTGGAGAGAGGAAAGGTAGGTCAGAAGTGGGAAATCATATGGAGTGGGAGGAATTCTCGGGATTCATAAACGATATAGGGTTGGTGGACGTGCCTTGCAAAGTCAAGAAATTTAGCTGGTTCGGTAGTGATGGTAGATCGAAAAGCCGTATTGATTGTTTTCTTGTTTCAAACAATATAGTGAGTTGGTGGGGAGAAGTGGGGCAACATATTGGTTTAAGGGACATATCCGATCATTGTCCCATGTGGCTTGTGGCGGATAAAGAGGATTGGGGACCGGAGCCTTTCAAATTTAATAACGAATGGTTTTAAAATAAGGAGTTCATAGGCTTTATTGAGAAGGAATGGAGGGAGATGGAAGTTTTCAGGCGCGGGGATTATGTCTTGAAGGAAAAAATGAGGCTTCTCAAAATTAGGCTAAGATGGTGGAATTTAAACGTTTTTAGCATCATCGATATGGAATTGGAAGAAGGCGTTATTAGAGAAATAAATGATATAGACAATCTTCCTTCGGATGTTGAAGAGGAGGCGGAAGAAATGAGAAAGGCATATCGGAATTTTTGGTTGAATCATAAAATTAGGGAGAACATGTTAATCCAAAAAGCGAGATTGAAGTGGCTCAATGATGGTGATGTAAATAGTAAGTTCTTTCACGCGGTAATGACGAAAGGTTTAAGGCGCAATTTCATTGGTCCTATTTCAACCTCGAGAGGACTTCTTATTTCGGTGGAGGGTGTAAAAGCTGCTTTCTTCGAGCATTTTAAGGATAAATTCAAGGAGACCGAAGGGCATAGGCCTGTTTTGGAAGGGGATGTTTTCAAAATCCTAGATGCGGAAGATAAAAATTCTCTTGAATTTCCATTTGAGGAAGGTGAGATTAAAGAAGCGATTTGGAGTTGCGATGGATCCAAGAGCCCAGGCCCGGACGAATACTCTATTCCTTTCTTTAAGAAGTGTTGGGAGATTATTAAGAAGGATGTCGTTTCTTGTTTTAAGGACTTTCGTTCCGGGGCTGTTATATCTAAATCAATAACTTCGTCTTTCTTGTCATTGATTCCTAAGGCTAATAACCCGTTAGACTTAGATGTCTATAGGACTATATGTTTGGTAGGATGTATTCATAATATTATTTCTAAAGCATTGGCCGGAAGGCTCAAAAAAGTAATTGGAAGCGTTATTTCTAAAAATCAAAGCGCTTTTGTTCCCGGGAAACAATTGTTGGACGGGGTTTTAGTGGCTAATGAGATGGTGGAATTTTCTATCAAGGAAAATAAACCTTGTTTACTTTTAAAGGTAGACTTTGAAAAAGCTTATGATAAGGTCAATTGGGATTTTCTTCAAAGTATGATGATAAGAAGGGGTTTGGAGAGAACTGCTTAAGATGGATGGATGCCTTGGTTTTTACTAGTAGTATGTCGGTGATGGTGAATAGGAGCCCTACTAAAGAGTTCATGGTGGAGAGGGGATTGAGGCAAGGCGATCTAATTTCTCCGTTTCTTTTTGTCATTGTTGCGGAAGGATTGAAGGGATTGGTTAATATAGCGATGGAAAATGGTGATTTCACGGGATTTGCTTTTAACGGAAGGACCTTTATAGATGTCCTTCAATTTGCGGATGATACGATTTTGGTTGGAAACAGTAGTTCGTCTCATCTTTGGGCTATGAAATCGGTTTTGAGAGCGTTTGAATTGATTTCGGGGTTAGGCATAAACTTCCACAAAAGCAAATTAATCGGAATAAACATTAGCAATAATTTCATGGAGGTGGCTACTAATTTCCTCGGGTGTAGGAGGGAAGGAAAAGAGTTCACGTTCTTAGGAATTCCGATCGGTAGCAATCCTAGAAGAATTTACACTTGGGACTCGTTGGTGAGGATAATTAAGAAAAGATTGGCAAGTTGGAAAGGAAGGTTTCTTAGTTTTGGAGGAAGACTTACACTTCTAAAGTCGGTCCTTGGTAGCTTAGAGATCTTTATGCTATCTTTTTACAAGGCACCTAAGAAAGTCATAAAGGACATTGTTAAAATTCAAAGTAACTTCTTGTGGGGGAGGATCGGAAGAAAAAAGGTGTATTCATTGGGCGAGGTGGGATGCGGTATGTCTTCCGATTGAGAAGGGAGGTTTGGGGGTTAGAAGGTGAAATTCTGGTATGACAGACTCAGGATGTCACTTACGATGTCAAGACATCTGATCTGTTATTAACTTAGCAAAGGAAGAACATAAAGATCCCCAATTTTAAATTACCCCTAAGAAGTAGTCCACGAGTACTGGGATCATATATGTTCAGTCAACATAACCAGGTAGTAACCTTTAATGGTTCTGTAAAGGAACAACTATCAAACCTGGACCTGATGTTATACACGATGTCACAACATCCATGACTGAACAAACAAAACATTGCAGAAGATAAATAACACATTTAATTGTTAACCCAATTCGCTTTAAACTACCTACTCTGGGGGCTACCAAGCCAAGAAGAAGATTTCACTATCAGTAGTACTATTTTATGTAAACAACCTCTGGTTTACCTAGTCACTACCCAATGCAACCTTTATCTTAGACATCCATACAAGACAAGAGAACCTCTGCTCACTCTCTAGTGATACGTAACTGTTACAACCCTGCAACAGCTATTTACACAATTAACGATGAACAATAACTTGATCTTTCTTCACAGCTTCAATCAAGAACATAATACTCAACTCTTACCTACAGGTTTCGAGTGAGAACAATCACTTCTATTACCTACAGGTTTTGAGAAGGACATGGCAGCCATCCCACAACCTGGGTGGTCTACCTATAGAAACCCTAATGACTACATCTTTTCTAAACAAGGTTTTCTATATCAAACTAGGTTACAAAGGTTTCTATTTATAACCTATTCCTAATTAGACTTGGGCTTACAAATCACAGCACTCCTTGCTGTTACAAATCAGCAGAAATCTTCTGCTACAATCAAGGTCTTTTAATCATAAGTTTCCTAATTTATCTCCTAAATTAGAAACTGCTGAATCTTCAATCTTCTGATCTAATTCTTCAATATTCTAACTTGATTCTTTAGACCTTTAAATCTGCGCCATATTGGATTATAAAATATTCCACGAATATTCTGTATCTGTTGAGTATCAGACTGAATCTTCATTCTATTTCTGCAGGCGCGATGTCATGAGTTGATGTCATGACATTCCATATAACATCTTGCTTGTACCTGTTTTGTTCTTTTATATTTGCAAGATTTATACATTGTATTACATTTTGCTGCTATTATGTTTTAGCCAAACATAGATGTCAATCAGCCAATAAAAGCACCAACAAAAGGGTCGAGGATTTTAATTTGGCGCTTTTATGCAAATGGAAGTGGAGAATTCTTAACCATCCCGATACAATGTAGTATGGGGTTTTGAAAGCTAGATACGGTGATGTTAATCTTACCGTGGTTCATGACGGAGATAAAGGCAATGGGTCGGTTACCAAGTCGCCTTGGTGGAACGATATTTTGTCTTTGGAGGTGGTTAGGCCTTTAGGCTTCTTCAACTCAACTTGTAAATTTACAGTGGGAAATGGTCTTATTCCTTCGTTTTGGCATTCCAATTGGACTCTTCGGGCATTCTTGGAGACCTCTTTCCACTGTTATATTATGAATCTTATTTGCAGGATGTTCTGGTGGCTCTAATGGGAGGTTGGCGTGACGGAACATGGGTGTGGGGGGATTTCAGCATTCCCCGAATCCGTCTGTTCAGCCCTGTTTCTGCCTCTGATACGCTGCTGCTACAGCAGGGTGCGACATCAACGCTTAATCAGCAAGGAGCTTCGGCCTGGAATGCTTTTCCACCAGTTTCGCGGCTGCTGCACCAGCAAGGTCCTTCGGACAATAGGGATATTGCAACAGAAATAAGACTGATGTTGCAAGAGTTGGACACTGTTAATCTGTATCCTTCCAAAACTGATGTGGCGCATTGGATGGTTAATGCGGAAGTTCTTTTCTAGGTTATAAGATGTTACCGTTTTATAAACGCAACAAATATTCCTTTTGGTCCCTCTGGTAATTATGATAAGGCACTTTCATATGTTTGGAAGATGGATGTTCCTATGAAGATTAAAGCTTTTGGATGGCGGTGTTTTATTAATATTTTACCGACGAGAGGAGCATTATCTTAGAGAGGTATTTTACCATATTCTAATTCTTCTTGTGTTTATTACTGTATGAATGAAGAAACTTAGGTCCATACGCTTTTGCTTTGCCCCAATGTGGATTTAGTTTGGAGGGATATAGCCGTGTGACTCGGTTTTGATAATTATAAAGGGAGGGATTTTAAGGAAATTTTTTTGAAATGGTGCGATTTCGGAAAGAAAGATAAAGTTAAAAAGGGAAAGGAGGGAGTGGTGTGGTTGGCGGTGTGTTGGTCTTTGTGGACGATTCGAACGGTATCATTTTTAGGGAAAATACGTGGAACATTTCCGATATAGTTTGGGGGGTGAAAGCTTTGGTTTGGCATTGGGCTTTTGTTGGGAAAATTACCCAACCCAATTGTAATTTTTACAAGTTTAGTAGGAACCCTATGTTTTATTTATCGTAAGATGCAATTGGCGTGTAATTTTTCTCTCGAGTTTTTGCTCGTGTTCTTTTGTAACAAGCTTTGAGAACTTAGGTTCTCTTATCAATATAATATAATCATTGCTTAAAAAAACCATTATTTCGCAAAAGATTTTTTTTTAGTAGAGAAATATTTGATTCAAAACAAATGGCTGAATTAGCCAAAGTTACAGAATTTAAACCAGGGTAACCACCCAATCAAGTTCTAGAACCATAGACTTTGCCAAGCATCACCAGAATTCAAACCATTTCATCTTTAAAGCAACAACGTCAACAAAAAAAAAAAAGTAATTTCATTGAACAATATTTTATTGTGATATTTAATTCAAAATGAAAATAATACTGTATTCAATTCAAAATATAATTTTTTGCTAAAGTGATATTTATCTGAAATGAATAAAGTATAAATGAGAGGATATATGTGATAGTGATCATTCAAAACTCAAAGTAGAAAACTGAACAGCTACCCCCACCCTCCTGCATGAAACACTGAACAGCTATGTAATTACTAGCTGTAACGGTTTGAATGATATCTCGGTTGAATACTATAGGCTTTCCACATTCCCAAGTTTTTGCTAATTAATGTTAAAATATTTGTTCAACTTTCTGCCTATAAATGAACACGCCACGGCCTTTATTCTTTGTACGTACGAGATTACAGTTTTTTCTTTTTTAAGTCCAAACCAAATACAGAAAAGTAAACTATTAGTATTGGCAGTTTGGCACAACATGTTCCAAAAGTTAAAGCTTATACATAAAAAAAGAAAAAGCTACAAAGACAAAAAACAAAGAAGCTACCACAAATCAACTCCAAAAAACCGGTTCTCTAAGAAATGTATCCCAAATATGGCATCTTCTTCTTCTGCCACAGCTAGAGTGACCCTCAAACTTCTTATTGACACCAAAAATCAAAAAGTTCTGTTCGCTGAAGCATCTAAAAATGTCATTGATTTTCTCTTCAACTTGCTCCGCTTACCTGTTGGAACAGTTGTGAAACTACTAACCAAGAACGGCATGGTTGGTAGCATAGGAAATCTCTACGACAGTGTTGAAAACATGAGCGAAAATTACATGCAACTTGGCCAAACAAAGGACGTTCTTTTGAATCCAAGAGCTCCCATAACTTCAACTGAAATCTCTGGCCTTCTTCCCGCAAATGATGCAGACTCTAACAATAATGTTGAATCTGGAGGGACATTTTTGTTTTACAAATGCCCAAGTAACTGTACTTTTGATGTCACATGTGATAGCACAACTCCTTGCTCTAAGTGCAAGCGAGCTATGAACAGTCTCACGCGCTATGTTGGAAAGAAAGTTGTTGATGACAATGTTTCTATTCAAAATGGTTTTGTGAAAGATGTTATAACGTTTATGGTGATGGATGATTTGGTCATTCAACCAATGTCAACAATATCTAGTATCACATTGCTTAACAAGTTTAATATCAGAGAGGTTGGTACATTGCAGGAGAAGGTTGTTGAGATGGGAATGGATGAGGTAAATTATGTGTATTATTCTTTTTTTTCTGTTTGTTAAATAGGTCATTACACTGTTTTTAGTTTTAACTGTTTGATTTTTTTTTAAATATAATAGGGAATCAAGTTGCTCAAAGCATCTCTTCAATCCAAAATGGTCTTGACAAGTGTGTTCCTCAAAAAAGAGATTTGATGAAGGATTAATTTGGCTTAAGGTTTTAGTTTGAATTTTAAATTTTTAAGAGGATATCAAGGCATTTATATATATTTCTGATTTCTGATTTTGCTTGATGTATTTCAAAGTTGTTTTGCTTGAATGATTATGATGGATTTATTATTGTCTCAAATATATTCTACTAATTATTGATCAATGTTATCTAACTGATATTACTAGCACTAACCAGGCTTTGTTAACTTTTGAGTTTTATTTTTAGAATTTTAATGACAAATAAAAAACCAAAATACAATAAAAGGAAAAACACCTTAACAACTAGAGAACTATCAAGTTCTATCAGAAAAAATAAAATATAAACCACATATCAACCCCTATTTTAAAACCAAAGAACCGTTATTGATTAAAATTGATGATGGTAGGGCTCTCTTGTCAATTAAAGTATGTGCGTAAGTTCAGAAATTTTATTTCAATTTTTTCTTTGTTTAAAATCAATAAATGAAAATAATTTTGTATTTCAATAATTTTTCTTACAGGTTATAGAAATTTAAAATTTTAAGAAAGTTAAACTTCTTAATTTTTTTTTGCAAATATTATTAAAGATTCATTGTTAAATTTTGTGTGTCAATTTTATTAAAACTTAAAGGTTTTTGGGTCAAATTTAAAATTATAAAAATTGTAATTATTTTAAAAATTTGAAAATTATCAAGCAGTAGTTTGCATATTTTAAATAATTTTAGTTTTCAATATCGATACTTGGAATGTTTTGGATATTGTTTGGGTGATAAAATATTTGGCGTGGAGATGGGCTCATATAGATAAAATTAAGCATCCCAATTGTGACTTTTATGAATTTACCAAAAATTCGTTGTTTTTTTTCCGTAGTGTGCAATTAATTGGTGTGTAATTTTTCTTTTTTGGTTGCAGTCAAACTCTTTATATTAGTCTGTTTGGAGAACTTGAGTTCTCTCTTTAATATACCATTGATTAAGAAAATTTCTTTAGCCACCTCCCTATGGGGGTCACCCCCAGCGAAAATCCCAAAATACCCCTGCTTCGGAAATGAACTTTCGAAGCGCTTTTTTTTTTAAAAAATTTCCATAATTCGGAAGTGCATCTCCGAAAACACCTCATGGGGGGGGGTGTCTTCGGAGATGAACTTCCGAAAACACCTCATGGGGGTGAATTTGGAAATGAACTTCCGAATTATGGAGAAACTGTGTTTTTTTTTATGTTTTTTCTTAAACTGTCTCGCATTTTAATTAAACGCAAACGCCAAATAAAAATAAGCAACAGATAAACTGAAAATACTAAGATGATAAATCCAATCCAAAAACACTGTGCGAAAGATACAATCCGAAATCAAAACAAAACAAAACAAAACACGTCAAACAAAACAAAAACACGTTATTCTGCCCGACGAGCGTTACAAAATACACATCAAACAAAACAAAAACACGTTATTCTGCCCGACGAGCGAACTCCTCCAAATGAAGATAATTATACCAATCCTCATCCCACTCAGTCTCAGAACCATCAGCGTTGATCATGACTCTCACGCCTGAAGACTGAGCCTGCACGTCCGAGCCATGGAACCCCAGGGGACGAGAAGCAGAACCAGTCAAAACCTTCTTCTTCTCCTTCACCTCCTTCACCTCCTTCACTCCGCGAGAGCACGAGGTTGAAGAACCCTTTCTTCCCTTAGCGCCACCCATTCCTGCGTAAAAATGAAGAAAGAAAGGTCCATGAGACCTCCTTTTATAAAAGAAGAAAGGGGACAAAAACGTTTAGGAAACAGACAAGTCATTAAAGAACAAAGACGTTGGAAACCAGCGACACGCCGTCAAAGAAGTCAGAACGCATGCACACAAACTTCAAAGAAACAGGCACAATAAACAAAGGCGTTAAAAATAAAGTACTTGCAAATTAAAACGGACACTCCCTACCCTCTCTAGCCGACGCAGTCTGGGTCTCCCTACCCTGTCTGATGCGTGCTGATTGGTTGTCTGACATGTTCCTGTAAACAATTGAAATCGATTAATATGCGAGACAAAATAAAAAAACTAAAAAATTTGAACTTCTGATACAATTCGGAAGTTCATTTCCGAAAACTGGGATGGAGGTGTTTTCGGAAATGAACTTCCGAAACACCCCTGCGATGGAGTTTTCTGCAACTTCCATGGCAGACCCCAAAATCAAACATAAAACCAATTCAAAAAGCTTCTAAACAACCTAAATACTACTAACAACCAGTCCATATATCATTTATGCAATTGAAACCCTAAATAACATGCATTTGAATAATGAATCTAACAAATTTAAAACTTACAAATTGAGTGATTTGTGGGCTTTTGAATGTTGTATAGCAATGTGATTGGAGCCTTGATGCAGCCTTGGAAGTGTGTTTGCACAAATTTTCGCCTTTGCTTGTTTTTGATTTGAGTTAGGGTAAATGAATGGGGGAGGGGGAGTGTTTTGATAAATCTGCATAACGCGCAGCATTTCGGAAATGAACTTCCGAAATACTGTTTTCGGAAATGAACTTCCGAAATAAGACAATTTTTTCAAGAAAAAAGGCGTTTTCAGAGATGCATCTCCGAAAACACCTTTTTCTTGCATTTTCGGAAATGCATTTCCGAAGTCAGGGGTAGTATGGGGTTTTCACCAGAGGTGGACTAGAAGGTAGGGAGGTTGGCAAAGAAATTTTCTTGATTAACAGTTAAAAAAAACTAACAGAAGAATTTGAAAGACTAATAATTATCCAATTTCACATTTTAAACCAATAGAGTGAAAAGGGAATTTTAAATTTTTTTTTTATTTGTCAATTGAAATTACTTAAATTTAAGTTAAATAAGATATTTCATAGATTTGTTTTTTTTTTTTAGAAAACAAGATAATATGAGAACTAAGGGTTCTCCAACCCGATTACAAAAAGAACGGAAATTTCCGCCAAAAGAAAAAAATTACAAATCAATTACATTACGAGAGATAATACAAAGGATCCATACTAAATTCGTAGAAAGAGTAATTGGGGTGTATAATTTTCCCGCGATAAAACCATCTCCATATTAACAACTTAACATTCCAAACTATATTATTCACATTCCACCCTTCCTTATGAAAGCACACGCCATTTCTAACCAACCAAATGCTCCGCGTTGTAGTTATCCAAATAACATCCAGTTTTCTATCCAACACCTTTTTACTATGGAAAAAACTGTGCCAATCCATAAAATTTGATAAACACGGTTCTTAAAAAAAAATCTTTACCCACCCAAAAAGCTATTTCTCTCCAAATATTTTTCACCACCCAACAACCAAAAAAGAAGTGATCCCTAGTTTCCGCACAATAGCCACAAAAAATACACTTTAAATATTCCGAATGAAAAGACATACCTCTAATCACCAAAAGGTCCTTCATTGAGAGCCTATTATGAAAAAACCTCCATCCAAACGCCTTTATCTTGAAAGGCACTTGCATTTTCCATAATAGGCCAAAAGCTTTCGCATGTCTAATTGGCGGACCAAACGGAATCCGTAAATTCTCATAATATTCATAACATGAGGCCACAGTAAATTCCCTCTCCGAATTTCCAGACCAAACCACGGTGTCCTTACCAACCGTCCACCCATTGAAATCCTCCAACCGGCCCTTTAAAGACAATAATTGAACCGATAAAACCAGATCCTCCTCCACTAAATCGGACAACCCGATATCACCCCACCGCCACATATCATCCACCATATCCCCCATTGCCACCAGCGACACATTCTTCAAACGAGAAAAAATAAATAAATCTGGGTACACCTCCTTTAGAGCTTTTTCATCCAACCAAATAGAATTCTAAAACGGTGTGTTATGACGATTATGGATAATAAATCTACTTCTATCAATAATAGGATCTTTTAGAATAGAAGAAGAAGTAGCAGAAGAATTAATCTTTAAAATATCTTTCCACCATACGGAACAAGATGAAAGAACATTTACCTTGCCATTCGATCCGCACACCTGAGATCAAATCGTCGTACCGCATTTTTAAAACATTTAATCACAAGGAGTGGTGCCCTTGGAGAATCCGCCACCTCCACTTATTGAGAAGAGCCAAATTAAACATAGCCAAATATTTTATACCTAACCCTTCATTACTCAAAGGTAAAGTAACACCCCCTACTTTATCCAATGAATGCAACTTCTATCTTCCACTCCGCCCCATAAAAATTTACTTTGCACACTAATGAATTTTTTCACCATTTTTTCGGCATCTTGAAGAAAGACATGGTGAATATGCACAACGAGCTAAGAACAGACTTTAAAAGAGTAATTCTACCTCCCAAATTCAAGAAGCGATTCGTCCATCTCTCCAACCGCCTTCTCATTTTCAACAAACACGTGGCCTCCTTCCTCGGGTTGAAACCGATAGGAATACCCAAAAAATAAAAATTGTTCTCTTCCAACCTACAAGATAGAAAGTGGGATACCGCCTCTAGGAAATGATTATTAGAATTAATACCAATCAACTTACTTTTATGATAGTTGATTCCAAGCCCCGACACTACTTCAAAAGCCTGAAGCACCACTCGAACCACCCACACATGTTTCCAACTACCCTCTCCCACTATAAGAGTGTCATCTGCAAATTGAAGAATATCCACTTCGCACCTTCCATTAATGGAGTAGCTTTGAAATTCACCCATTGCAGCAGATTTTTTACAAGCCCCGTAAGACCTTCCGCCACTAAAACAAATAAGAAAGGTGGGGGGTCACCTAGTCTTAAACCTTTAGAAACCTTGAATTCCTTGGTTGGACTTCCGTTGACTAAGACCGACATATTGCTAGAAAACACCAAAAGCTCCATCCATCTTTTCCACTGTTCACCGAAACCTATTCTATTTAACATGTATCTTAGAAAATTCAAATCCACATTATCGTAAGCTTTTTCAAAATCCACTTTGAAGAGAACACAATTTCGCCGTTCTCTCTTCGCATGATCCACCACCTCATTCGCCACAACCACTCAGTCTAATAATTGCCTACCGGGAACAAACGCATTTTGACAAGGAGAAATTATAGAACTGAGTACCACTTTTAATCTACCCGCCAAAAGTTTAGCCATCACCTTGTATAAATATCCCACCAAACAAATGGGTCTAAACCCATCCAAACCGATCGGGTTGTTAGACTTAGGAATTAACGTCAAAAAGGAGGAAGTGATTCCCTTTGAAATAGAACGTCCTTGAAAGAAATAGTTGAAAAAATTAATAACATCTTCTTTAATAATATGCCAACATTTCTTTAAGAAAGGAAAGGAATAACCATCTGGCCCCGGGCTTTTCGACCCTCCACACTCCCACACTGCCTTCTTAATTTCTATCTCTTGGAACAGTTTCTCAAGATCTGTCACCTCCTTCCTATTGATAGCCTTGAAAGGAATGCCTTCTAACAATGGACGTTTCACTTCCGAATCCAAAAACTTGCGCTCAAAATGGTTGAAAACCTCCTCCCTAACCTCTTCCACCAATTCCGCCGTTCCTCTCGAAGAAATGACAGGTCCAATATGGTTGCTTCTTCTTCTTTGTCTCATTACTTTGTGAAAAAATCCACTATTCGAATCGGCCTCCTTAAGCCAAGATAATCTAGATCTTTGTAAAAGCATGTTTTCTTTAATCCGTAAATTCCTCCAAAATCTACAAGACGCTTCTTTTCTAAAAACAAGATCATCCTCAAAAGAAGAAGAAAGTGAAGGGAAATCTAACCTTTCATCAATGACGTTGATATCATGAACTCCTTCCTCTACCTCCAAATCGATCCTCCCGAACACCTCCTTGTTCCATCTCTTGAGCTTATCTGTAATAAGTCTAAGTTTCTCCTTTAAGACAAAATCTCCTCTTCCATGGACCTTCAAGCTTTTCCACTCCTTTTCCACAAAAGGTATAAATGATTCGAAAGAGAACCACTCATTGTTGAATTTTAATGGTTTCGGCCCCCAATTGTGCTTATCAACCACAATCCAAATAGGACAATGATCTGATATATCCCTATCTCCAACCATTTGGCCAACGACGTCCCATCTATTCACCATGGTGCTAGATAGAAGGAAACGATCAATCCTACTCTTTATTTTTCCATCCCCGCTAAATCAAGTAAATTTTTTTCCTTTACACGACACGTCCACCAATGCACTCTTGTAAATAAAATCCACGAAAAGCTCGATATCCTTATTATTCACCAAAACCGCGCTTCTTTTCCTCTCCCTACCATTCTTGATAGCATTAAAGTCTCCTCCCATAATCCATTCACCATCATTAAAAGACCTCTTCAAATCAAGAAATTCATCCACATGATTTTCTTCTTATTGGTTTCACAAGAAGAATAAATGTTCACAACATAGTAAGGATTTTCCTCCCATCTCACCTTTATCCCCAAAAAACCATCACCTTTAAAACTATTCAACACCTCCATACTATTATTCTTCCACAAAGTAATTAAACCCCCCCGATATACCCGCCGAATTAGAGAAAGAAAAACTCATCTCCGGATATTTCCAAAAACTATTTTCCCCAGCATCACTCATACTAGTTACCTTTGTTTCTTGGATAAGAAAAATGTCCGCTTTCCCTTTGATTATAATAGAATTTATTCTCCTTCATTTGAGTGTGCTCACTCCCCATCTTATATTAAAGAATCCTATAATCATTGAACTTTGTTTTTGCACTCCTTCTTTCCTTCCCCTACTAGATTAAAACTTTTTTCCTCACCCTCATTATAACTTAATTTTGTGCCTCCCCTCTTTGTCTACCACCCCCAAAGCAGCAATAGCCGCCCACAGTTTATCTCCTACATCCCGCTTTAAGAACTCCCATTGCCTTCCGTTATTTCTATAAATATCTGATTCCTCCGATTGTTCCCCATAGCAAACCGAATAGCTTCCACTTTGGTAGCTTCCCGCCCCCAGTGTTCTGACCAAAGGCAGCTTCCCCTCAGCCTTTCGGTTCATTATGTTCCCACCCTTATTCTTTATCCCTCCAACTCTTCCCTTTATCCTCCTGTTATGCTCATTCTTTGTATTATTACCACCCTTCTTTGAAATACAAACAGAGTCATTCAATTTGATAACTTTCAATTTTTTCCCATCACACCTACCCCCACAAACCCCTTCTGTACAATTCACCATAGATAAAAAAGAGTCTTTGTTACCCATATTAGAGGCTGCCACATGCTCAGAGCTATTGGACAGTCCAACATAGGTTCCTTCCTTTAACTCCCCCTCTCTTCTTTTATTGAACTCAGTCCCAGCAAATATTACTGGGAAAACCGGTAGCATACCTAAACTCCCAGCTTCATTATTACGAGTCACAGAATTATTAGACGCAGCATTCACGCTTCTGCCCTCCACTTAGAGAGCCTTCACTTTAAAAAAAAAACAGCATCCACTTAGCGGACATGCGATTTTGCAGAAAAAACCAGCAAACTCATAACTGCGAAAATCACATCCTACTACTCAAAATCACTTCCAGTCATCAATAACCAGCAAATACAACTACTATTCATCATTATTAAACAAAATTCATCATCAAAATCATGTTTAATCATACAAATCCATAGAAATTAGCATAAATCGTACATTTCTAGGTTTTCATGAAATTGCAAAGATGAAGAGATTCACACAACCAACACATTACCAATCATATGGTCTATAAGAACTTGGATTCTAACCCTTACCTCTAGTTCAAATCCACCCTCTTGATGAAAATCTACAAATCCCCTCTTTGTTCTTCTCTTGCCTTTTTCTCTTCTTTCTACCCTTTCTCTTTTCTAAATCTAGGTTATCTCACAAATTTCTCTATTAGCTCTTAATTGTTATTGGGCTTAACGCCTTAACTCATCCAACTATCCTTTCTAATTCATTTAGGCCCATTAGCTAATTTACTATATTTTTACCAATTACTAATTAGCTAAATTAACACATTAGCACATAATTAAATAATTATCACTCAAACAATAGTTAAATAAAACACACAAACATCAAATAATTCCAATTAAATAAATATCTAATAAAAATAGGATGTTACATTCTCCTGTTGCCAAACAGAATCTGAATCACTGGAATCACCTTCTGAGGATTGTAAAGCCTGTTTTCTAACACTCGAACAGAACAAACCAGCTGGGTTTTCTCTAACAAAGAGTCTACAAGGACTCCCTTCAATGTTCACAATCACAGTATCTAGAATTGAGAAGTAAATAGGGATGTTCACCATAACTCTAGCAACATCGAGAGCATCACCTTTAGACGTATTATCGTCAACACAAATAAAATTGCCCCAAGTTCTAGCCAATGCGACGAAGAATTCCGAACTCCAAACATGAGCGAGAACACCATATATCCTGAACCAAGTGTCCCTGCTGAAATCAATCTTCCCCACCTCCCACTTCTCAATCTACGAAAACAAAGACTTCCACCACACTTCGCCCTCTTCAACAAGATCACGGATGAATCTCTCCTCCCTCTCTTCAAGCAAACAAAATTTACCACCTAGAGGAGTTACCTTGATCGCGAAAACACCCTCCATCTCCAAATGAGTTTGGATATTGTATACGGATCCTGGTATACTCACCTTACCCACGTATGCCTTCTCGAACCTGCTTCTAAGAACACTATCAGATTGAAATCTCAATAAGATATTCTCCTCCTCCTTGTTCTCGAACCGCCCAGTAGCTTTGGTCACTGCTTTCGCATAAGAGACATTATTCCTTCTGAACACCTCGCTTTCTCTAAACCTGTTAGACGTCGTGCCTTGCTGAGCAACCTTATCGGTATGGACTCTCCCCGTAGCCCCCTTCCTCCCAACCTCTCCTATATGCCCCCTCTGGTATCTAGGAAAATTAACGTGAATCTTCCTACCCTCAATAATAATGTTGTCCGAGCGAACCGCCAACAACCTACCATCCTCCACCTTGATAAACCTTGCAAAACCAAAGCGCTTCCCAAACTTGTTTCTTCTCGGTGAAATAGCTACCTCCACCATTCTCCCTGAACAGCCTAACAATTCGAAGAGTTCCTTGGCCGTGTAATCCTTTGGGAACATAGAAACATACATAGAGGTAATCACCTTGTTCGCTAAATTCTGATTCCTTCCCCCAAACGGGAAAGTATCCCATCTTGGTCCAGAACGCTTATTGTAAGAAACCTTCTTCCAAGCCTCTGTCTGCATAGAGAACCAACACGCTAACACCAAAAGTTGAAACAAAAGCGCAACTGATCAGAGTAAACTAGAAACTAAAATTCTCAGTCAATCCTAGTAACCGTGAAATCCAAACAACTTCCCTAATAAGGTCCTTGACCCTAAGGCCAAGAATTTAAACCGAAATCGAAGAGGTGTTGAATCCCAATGTACAGAGCTGATCGAAAATGCTGTCGGAAAACCTGTCGTGACACAGATTGGGGCGGAGATGGAGACCGCGAAACAAAAATCCCAAATCGCCTAGAGGTGCCATTCACTCTCTCTCTCTCTCTCTCTCTCTCTCTCTCTCTAGAGGCTACTTCATTCATATTTTTTTTATTCTAAACAATCATTTATCTCTTTTTATCTAAACAATTATCCATAATTTTTATTTATATAAAGAATCAATTTTCTTAAAAAAATTATTTTCTCTCGTTAAAATGTTTTATCCAAACACACTCTTAGAGTTCTCAATTATACATTTGAGATTTCGTTTAGGAACATGGGATTGGAAATGATAAGAATTAATTTGGATTGTTGGATTTGCAGTTTTTATATAAGTTTGAATTGATTTACCAAGATAAGAAAACAAGTTTCAAAGCAGATGAAAGTGGAATTATGAGTTTTCATAAAAGAGTCTGTGCACATTATTTGAAGGATTTAAGAAAATTAATTTTTGGAAAAAAATATACGAGTTGTTTGACTATAAGAAAATATTATTATTATTCGAGCCGATGTTAGGTTTCAAAGTGAATTTCCAAAATGTTTCACTTATGGAGATCAACGTTCCACAATATTAGACTCTAGAGGCGACCAATATTATAAATTGTAGTATTAGTTCTTTACCATTCAATTATCTCGGACTATCAATTGGGGCAAACCCAAAATGGAAGGATACATGGTTACATGTGATAAATATTGTGAAATCCATATCATTCAATTGGAAGAATAAATATTTATCCATTAGTGGTAGGATTGTAATTTTAAAATCAGTCTCATTTGTAATTAGGATTTACTTCCCCTCTTTCTTAAGGGATGCATCATTTTTTTATGGGGAGGTTGTGGAAAAGAGGAAAAATCAGGTGGGTTTACTGGAGTAAGGCGTGTAGACCGTAGACCATTAGAAGAATGGGGTTTGGGTATAAGGGACTTATGGCTTTTCAACTTAACTTTACTAGATAAATGGACGTGGAAAATTAGAATAGGAAAAAAAGGGTATTAGGTATGATACCTTGGTAAATAGATATGGAAGAAACTTTGAAGAATTAAATTTGAAATCAAACAAAGTCTGAAGGTGGTTGAAGAACATTCGTAATTGAAATTTTGAAGGAATCAAGTACATAAGTGAACTCTCGGGAAACGAGGTATATTAGAGTTTATCATCAGATGGCATGCCTTCAAATAGACCCTATTGACCAAAGGTATAGAATATGAGAATTCCTACAAAAATATCTTGCTTAGGTGAATATTATTCCAAAATAGAATTCTAACAAAGGTCGATTTAGTATAAAAAAAAGTGAGTGCTAGCGCATGGGTAAAATACGTGTGGGAGGCTACGGGAGAGATGAGACGACTTATCACCTTTTGTTTATTGTTCAGTTTTTGCAAGTGTTTGGAGTTCCATTTGTAAATGGATAAATGTTTATACTGCCTTACTTGATGATGGTTGGCATTACATTACATTAAAAAACAAGATAAGTGAAGGAAGAACAACATCAAAGTACCTTGAGATGATTTAGTTTCCATGTGTTTGGGGCATTTGGAAGTCAAGGACTAGCAACACTTTTCGAGATGAGGAAATTCTCATTGAAAAAGTGGTAGATGAGGCAAAAACGTAATCCTGGAAATGTCTGAAATTAAAAACGTGAATTTTTCTTCCTCGAGGTTGGACACGATGTTTGGGACAACTTGTCCAACTTGTTAAACAGACAGATTTAACACAATATGACAACAATAATAATTCAAAGTAAAATTGTAAAGAACACAAGAGAATTGGTAAGCCAGTTTAGTGTAACTATACCTACGTTTGGAGGGCTTCTAACCAAAGAAAGAAAATCCCCTCTTCTATAGAATTAGTGCAAAGTGTATTAGATGAACAAGCTCTTTGTCCAATGCCCCTCTTCTTGATTCTATCCTAGTATCTTTCTATTTAGGACTCCTCCTAAATATGAGAAACTCTTTCACTTTCTCTAACCACTAACCCTAGTTATCAACAACAATAATCATAATGATGAATGTTGAATTACAACTCAACTAAACAAACCAACAACTATGCCTTAAGATACTAATGCAGACGCTAGAGTGGTGTACAAGCAACACAACAAACAGGGACTTAAGACTATAAATCATAACACAAAAATCTACAACTAGGCTCGTAGTCTTTAAAATTAGAATGAGTGTCTTTAAATAACAACCCATAAATGAGCTTTTCTTCAATGGTCATTTAAATTTCATTCACCAGATATGGTGGAGATTTGGTTAAGATTTGTTTTTCTAAATAAAATCCACTAAAATATTTGATTTGATTTGAATTTTAATGTAAGTCTCCACAATTTAAATATTGATCTTATTAAATTATCAAACAAATCTATCAAATTAGATTTCTAAAAGACCGCAATAAATCTGATTGAAATACAATAAAAAATTAGTATATAATATAAAAAATAAGCCTTTGGTGTGGGTATATTGAGCTAGTCAATAACTGTAACAGTAGGAGTCTTTGTTGTCATGTGTTTTCAACATTGTTCCCTCCCCTCACATGATTATAATTCAAGTTTGGTAGGGTACCCTATGCCACAAAAACCACCCAAATATATGTAAAATACCATTCAGTAGTTACCGTTAGGAAATCACAAACGCAACGGAAAAATCCAACAAGACAAACTCTCTCAAATATCACATGTAATTTAGAGACAATCAACAAAAAAGAAAAACATCAAACAACACAACACAATTTTATCGTGGAAAAACCTCTGTTTACTAAAAGTAAAAAAACTACGGGACCCGTAGGCCACTTAAAATCTCCACTATAATCAACAATGGGTACAAACAAGGTTCTCTCCATTACTAGTTAGAGGTATACATCAATATCATCAAGATTTGCAATTAATCTTGGAATACAACAAGAATCAAAAGAGACAAAACAACCCAAAAACACCAAGAAATTCTGACCTCAAAGATGGACTCGAAAGACCAACTTAGAGAGCTCTGAATCCGATCACCACCGTTCTGAATGTGCTCTTATAAGTTATGAATGTTGTTTTACAATTTCAGGACGATCCGACTGTTGGATTTTGCGCGGTCTTCAATTTTCTGGAACTGATTTGTGCAGAATTAGGTTATTCACTATTCTCTCTAATTTTTCTTGTTGTCTCTCTCACACAATGAATGAATAATCTAATTATCTTTGTTGGGTAATAACGAAGGCTTACACACACATGGGTCACTAACCCACATCCATTTGGGCCTCTCCAAATAAGAGAGAAAGCCCAACAAACTCCCCGAACGACTAGTTGGAGGGCAATAACAATCCGACTTCCATAGGATAAAACTAAAACTTTCCCCTAGGCAACACTTTTGTCAACACATCCGAACCATTTCCATCAGTGTGAATCTTCTCGAGCTCCATCAACTTGGAATCTAATGCATCACGAGTCCAATGATAACAAACATCAATATGCTTCGACCTCGAGTGAAAGGAGGAATTCTTCGATAAGTGAATGGAACTTTGATTATCACAAAACAAGACAATTTTTTCTTATTTCACACCAAGTTCCATTTCAAATTTCCTCAATCATAACAACTCTTTTGACGCTTCCACGACGGCTATAAACTCGGCTTCAGAAGTAGAGAGTGCAACACACTTTTGCAATTTTGATTGCCAAGCCACGGCTCCCCCGGCAAAAGTCACCATATATCTCGAAGTAGATTTTCGATCATCCAAGTTTCCGTCCAAATCCGAATATGTATACCCAACCAACATAGGCTTCTTGCATTCCAAAGTTAGTCTCAAATTCGAAGTGCCACGCAAATATCTCATCACCCACTTCACGGCCTCCCAATGATCTTTTCCCATATTTGAGAGATAATGACTCACCAACGGCCGACGAGTACGGAATGTTCTTCATACTCATCTTTTCTTATGACAAGTACAACTTCTTCTCATTTCGATCTCAAACAATTTCAATACCAAGAATTTTTCGAGCCTCTCCTAAATATTTCATGACAAAAGATTCACTCAAAGTGTCTTTCAACTCTTTAATTCTTGAAATATTCTTTCCAACAATTAGTATATCTAAAGAAGTGGAAAGATAAAATTTTCAAGTGAAATAGCTTACAAATTTGACTATGTTGCCGAACGAATGGCTCAAACTCAAAAAGATTAAACAATGAATAATTTTTTTCACATGTCAACTTAAAACTGTTCAGAGTTTACCAAAACATATGTCTCTTAGTGTAAACAAACCAATCAATTAATTAATCAGAAACATCACAAATCCTAAAAGATAATCTATTGTACGAATCCTCTCTATAACAACAAAAAGGTAATATGTGGAATTTTTGTTTCAAACTTTACAATTTGAAAAAATAATACTGTAACTGATTCTAAGAATGAACATAATATTCATTTTAATTTTTTATTGTTAAACTGACATTTATTCAATATTGTTTAAAAATACCCATAGCAAAATTATGCGTTTAAAATCCCGGGGTACATTCTCCCGCCACTCTCCTGCATGGAGTACTGTAACGGTTTGAATGCTGGCCACATTCCCAAGCTCTTGCTAATAAATTGTACAACTTTTTCTGCCTATAAATCAACATAGCCTTTTGTTCCGTTTTTGATGCACACGAGTACACCTTTCAAACATGGCATTATTTTTTTCTTCAGCCTTAATCCAAGTTTCCCTCAATCTTCTACTTGATGCAACAAATCTAAAAGTTCTATTCGCTGAAGCAGCTAAAAATGTTGCTGGTTTTCTCTTCGAACGTCTTCGCTATCCTGTTGACAAAGTTGTAAAACTGGTAACCAAGGGGGTTGAGTTGGGAATTGAGGCGGTAAATGATATCAATATTAATCTCTATTTTTAATTTTTATGTTTAATTTCTGTTTCTATTTTTTAAAGAAATATGATTACTGTTCTATCTTTAAACTGTTTGATTTTTTTTTTCTAATAGGGAATCAAGCGGCTCGTGAAATCTCGGAAATCCAAGAAGGCCTTGACTCAAGATTAGTTTGAATTTTAAAATTTTATGTTGTAGTTTCAGATTTCTGATTTTGCATCATGTGTTCCAAAATGTTTTGCTTGAATGATTAAGTTGAATTTATTCTTGTCTCAAATATAATTGAGCAATGTTATCATTAGCACTCATTAATAGTAAACTTGAGTTGGTATAACATGAAGGAATTGATTCTCACAATAAATATGTTTCACTTATGCTGGAAAAATAGACTTTTTAAACGTGTGATAAGAGTGAACTTTCATTACTATTTACTTCTTTTTATGTACAGGTAACTTTAAAGTTTTATTAATTTTTGAAGGATCTGAAATGATTAAACAAACAATTTAAACACAAATATGTTTCCTAAATAAAACGTACTGTATAATTTAAACACAACAATGTAACAAGAGCCAAGAACAACACCTCAGTCCCTTCTGAACAACACCTATGCAAATCAACTATTTTTCTTCATATTAAAACCCTACATGAAGGAGAGAAAACAGATAAAATGTATATCAAAGTAGATGAAAAATTAAAAAAATTCATTTTAGTCTCCATATTTTAGCATTTTCCATTAACACCGATTGTAAATGACATGAGCAAAAGACACCTGGATATTCTAGTTAACATCAATCTTTGAAGAAGAGACTGCTCGGTTCCCATTATTTTCAATTTTAAAAGAAGGTTGGTTGTGTGGCAAACTAGATTCTCGCTATGGGATGGTTTTCTTGAATTTCGTTTTATTCTATATGTTCATGCTTTTCTTCTCTTTCTACAAGGCTACTAGGATGATCATCAATGTGTTAATAAAGATCTAAAGAGAGTTTTTATGGAAGGGGGCGTGGTGTTTAGAATATTTTTTGGGATTCTATTTGTTTGTCTAAAAGAGGAAGGAGGTTTAAGGGTTAAACATCGTGGCTTGTCCAATTTTGCTTTGTTAAGTAAATGGAAATGACAAATTTTAAATGATGGCCCTTTGTGATTTGACATTTTTACATGGAGGTATGGTGACGTGAAGAGGGAGGTTCTACGTGTAGCGAGTAAGATTTGGTGGTCCTATTTGACAAGTGTTGGTCCTATTTTAAACCTTTGTGTGTCTGCGAGAGAGTTATTCTACCAATGGATGATAGTAAGGAGTTAGTGTTGTTTTTGGGCAGTAGGCCTTTGTATCTCATGTGTACCACATTGTTTGAGTCAGAATAACGCTATGGGGAATGATGAATGGATGAGCTCAATAAGGTTTCACGGAGGATCAAAGAGGTGATTGCCCCTAGTAATACACTTTCGCATTAAGTGGGAGATACGTTATTGGAGTCGTGCGGAGGAAATGAGGCATCAGGTGTGTGCGCGCTTAGTACACAGTATCAGGCCAAGTGAAGTTGATAAGAATATCAATAGATGGATTGTAAGGTCTGTCAAAATTGTTGAAGAAATTATAAGAGAAGAGTGATCAACATCGCATGTAGGTAAGAAATTAGTAGTTAACACCACGAGGATTTAAGAGTGGTGTCTATCCAAACAGATTAAAGTGGTGCATCTGAAGAACTCAATTGTAAGAAAAGGTTAAAAGTTAATCCATAATTGAGAATAAAAGTATGGTTAGATCATGAAGGTTTTGAGAAGTCACGATAGAATGAAGATTTCCAATAAAAAGAAGTTGGAAGTTAGAGTGTGCTAGAGAGTTGTACATCGGGCAGAGAATTGAAATCAAGTTAAGCCAAGTGTTAACTTATGTCGGAGACGCAAGAAGTGTTTTCATCTCATTACTCAGAATAACTCGGGGGCGAATTTCAATTTAAGGTGGGACATGTAATATCCCATATTCTCTTAAATGTTTGTTAGTTGAGAGAAATTGAGTTACTAAATGTTATTTTCTTAGTCAATTGAGATAAATTGAATTTCTAAATATTCTATTCTTTGTCATAAATTGAGTTATTAGTAAGCTCAAATAAGACTAATTCTTACTCATTTCTCAATCCTAATTAATTGATAAATAAGGACACTTTGATAAATTTGATAAATGGCATTATTTTTAAGAAAAAAATAACAACGGCAAAATTGTCAATGGTCCACTAAAGGACAAAAGCTCATTACACATTATTTTCCATTCTCTATTATACCATTAATTTTTTCACTTAGTTTGTAAGAAAAAAAGAAGAGAAAGAAGAGAAAGGAAAAAAAAGAAGTGAAGAGAAGAAGAGGGGGCTCGTGGCGTAATCATCTTCATCATTTTCATCTCACCTCAATTCATCATTATTTTCTTCTCATGAGGTGGTTTCTTAATTAGTTTAGCCTTTGGAGAAAAAATTTACATGAAATTCGGTTTAGGATTTTAACGAATTCTTGTGTATTTGTTAAATTGAGAATTTAACCATGATTCTTGCTATATATATCTTAGGTAATTGTTGTTAACCCATAATGATAGGAAATTTCTTTATAGACCTCCCAACCTTCCATGTCACCTCCGGTGAAAAACCACATATATCTCTGATTTCGGAAATGCATTTCCGAAATGCAAGAAAAATGTGTTTTCGGAGATGCATCTCAGAAAGCGCCTTTTTTTTTCAAAATTTGTCTTATTTCGGAAATGCATTTCCGAAAACACCATTTCGGAAGTGCATTTCCGAAATACTGCGCGTTTTGCAGATTTAGCAAAACAGTCCCCTCCCCCCAAATCATTTGCCCTAAACCAATATCAAACTCAACCCCTCTGAGATTTTCTGCAAACCCACTTCCAAGGCTGCATCAAAGGCTTCAATCACCTTGCTATACTACATTCAAAAGCTCTCGAATCACTTCAATTTGTAAGTTTTATAATTGTTAGATCCATATTTTAAATGCATGTTAGGGTTGTTTTCAATTGCATAAATGATATAGGGGTAGGTTGTTAGTAGTATTTAGGTTGTTAGAAGCATTACAAGTTGTTTTGAAGTTGGATTTTGGGGTCTGCCATGGAAGTTGCAGAAAAGTTCCTCGCAGAGGTGTTTCGGAAGTTCATTTCCGAAAACACCTCCATTCCCAGTTTCGGAAATGAACTTCCGAATTGTATCAGAAGTGGAATTTTTTTTAGTTCTTTATGTTGTCTCGCATAATAATTGATTTCAATTGTTTTCAGGAACATGTCAGACAACCAAGCACGCATCAGACAGGGTAGAGAGACCCAGACTGCGTCGGCTAGACGCGAGCAGGCGGCGGCGCAGCTGGCGTCGACACGGGGACGGGGACGACATGTGCGAGTTCTCGTGGAGATGGACGAGGGTACCTCTGCATCTGGATCGAGGAGTCGTCTGGCTCGGGTATCTTCTTCCCTCCAGCGAGAGGAGGAGGAGGAGGAGGAGGTGGCAGTGCCATACCACGAGGCGGAGGAGGTACCGGATGTTAATCCTCCACTCGGGGAGGAGGATGAGCAGGAGGAGGGCTTCCCGGGAGGGCCCAGTGACACTTTCGTGCTGCAAACCTACCGCGATCACGTCGCTCGGCGTATCTTGGAGGGAGAGGTATTTTTTATAATTCGCCCGACTACATTATTTAACCGTTTATAATTTAGACGTTTATTCAATATTTTCTTAACGGTCTATTTAACATACTTTTATTTGTTTTTTTTGTAACTGGAGAGAGAGCCGTTGAAAATGGTGAACCACGCCCGGAAGGTTTTCAGTCTATTTAAACCGACTGCCGAGTGGTTTAACGACGCTGTGAGAGGTTCAGGGCTTAGTGGGCTCTGCATGACGGGGTATTCCACCATCAGCCACGGCATGCAGGGGGCCTTTGTAGAGCGGTGGCACAAGGAGACGTCTTCTTTCCACTTGCCGGTTGGGGAGATGACGATCACCTTGCATGATGTGCAGTGTCTTCTCCACCTGCCGATCAGGGGGGCGCTGTTGACCCACTCCCGGATCCAGAGGATCGAAGCCAGTGAGTGGATAGCGCTCTATTTGGGTATGGAGCTCGAAGCTGCTGACTACGAGTGCATCACGACATCTGGGCCTCATATCCGGTTCACCACACTGAGCCGCTATTTCGAGCACCACCTGGACGCGGCGGCCGATGCCGAGGATGCGGGTGACGACCTATTTACACATTATCACCGTGGTTGCGCTCTCCGGTGCTGGTACATACATGTGGTAGGCGCTGCGATCTTTGTGGACAAGAGTGCGAGGTACGTCGACGTGACCTACCTCCTCTACTTCATGGACTTGACCACCGTTCACCAGTGGAACTGGGGGGCAGCTACTCTGGCATACCTATACCAGAAGCTGAATGAGGCCTCCAACTGGAGGACGGGGCAGTTGACCGGATCCTGCACACTACTCACGGTACGTTTCATTTTAATTGTTTCGTATTTATTTATGTTTCGTATTTGTGTTTCGTATTTACTTATGTTTCGTATTTATTTATGTTTCGTATTTATTTACGGTACGTTACATTATCGTGTTTGTGTTTCAGAGCTGGATCATCTCTTACTTCTCCCGGATCCACGACTTTCACATTGATCCTGAGTACGTTGACGCCATGCCCAGGGCCGCCAGATACGTTCTCCAGAGGGGGAACAATGCGGTGGGACCGTACCGTGGGTACCTGGACCGCACGATGCACGATGACGTCACCTGGAGGCCATTCAGCGACTACACTCAGGTTGTCCTCTTTGACGGCATATCTTTATATTCTGGCTGGTTGGCATGCGGGACCAGCATCATGGTCCGGTATCTCCCTGAGCGGTGCATGCAGCAGTTCGGATTTGTGCAGATGATACCCAGGTCACCTTTTGAGGCTGCTCCCGACACAGTGACCAGAGTGCAACTCACTGCCATATTTGAGGATTGGGAGCATCATGTGGTACCGGAGGAGTATCGTCGCATTCGGGTCACCCAGGACTGGCACAGTGTGGAGGGGTACATCACATGGTTCTACCGGGTGTCACATCCTCTGCTGACACCCAACGCTCCCGGCGCTCCTAGGCCAGCACACGAGGAGATCCTGGAGAACCAGCAGGCCGAGGATGACCACGCCATTGATCTCCTGCCGATCTGCCAGCGGATAGAGATGCTTGGGCGGGACGCGTTGGATCGAGGTGTCGTTCATCAGGGCGGTCCAGAGGCAGTCGCCGTGATGGAGATGATCGTCACTGATGCGGGCCGTGCGGCGGCATACAGGCGGCAGAGGAGGTCCCAGGGAGAGAGGGTTAGGCATACCCAGTAGTGGTCGGGTTTTTTATTTTTTTGTTTTCGGATTGTATCTTTCGTACACTATTATTATTTGGATTTGGATCGGATCGGCTTGTATATATTAATATTTTTATCATATTAGTATATTAGTATTTTCTGTTTATATACCGCTTATTTTATTTGTCGTCTTCCTTTAATTAAAAATACGAGGCTGTTTCAAAAAACATAAAAAAAAAACACAGTTTCTGCATAATTCGGAAGTTCATTTCCGAAACCCCCCAAAATCTGAAAAAAGGTGTTTTCGGAAGTGCATCTCTGAAAACACCCCCCATTTGGTGTTTTCGGAGATGCACTTCCGAAGTCTGAGAAAATTTAAAAAAAAAAATACTTCGGAAGTTCATTTCCGAAGCAGGGGTAAACTGGGGTTTTCGCTGGGGGTGACCCCCATAAGGAGGTGGGTAAAGAAATTTTCTAATGATAAGTGTTGTTTATTCTTGTATGATTGTTGTGTTGTTGTTAGGTTGATGGTTTGTGTCACATATTGTTTTCAGGTGTTGTAAAATATGCATTGTTTTGTGTCTTAATATAAGAACATGTGTATTTGTCTCTAGTTAGAATTATGTTGTTCTAACCATAAATGAAAAGATTGGTATGGTAGAATAATATATTTCTCTATATATGGATTAAAGCATGTTTTTAAATGGGTTCTACATTCGAAGAATTGATCAAAAAAATTACTTCGTGTGTCGGCCTAAACTGATGCTAAATAAAGACGTGCAACAAATTAGCATTGCTGCGGGCCGACACTTTTTAAACACCTGTAACAATCTAGCGTCACAGGTAACCGATGATACATGATTATATAGTAATTAGCGTCACAAAGGGCAGACGCAAGATAACTACATACAACACAATTTTGTCGATTTTGGTCGATGCTAATGCTAATTATTTGTACTCTAGCGTTAGCTTATGTGTATTAGCATCCCTTTAGCGTTTCTTTGAGTTGACGCTAGAGTTAACATCGGATGAACACTACGCTTTATTGCCATCTTTGAGGTGTCCGCCTTGACTCCGACACTAGTATCCTTTAGCGTCGATTATATGCTTTTTAGCGAGGGCTTTTGGTCGAGGCTAAAATGGAGTTTTCTTGTAGTGAGAAACATCTCTTGGATTGAGTGGTGTAATAATCCCATAGGATGTTAGGAGTAGTTTTTGTAGTTTTTTGTTTTGTGATTGGTTGTTGTTTGTTGTTGGATTGCTTTTTTTTTGTAGTTTTTTGTTTTTTGTAGTGTTTATTTTTAAGGGTCATGCTAACGAGTGCCCCAGGGGCACTGGTTAAGCATTCCTAATAAAGAAAATATGTATATTCAATGCATTGAATATACACAATATTCTTTAAAAAAAGTCAATTATCTATGTTTTCATGCATTGATTACATATATTTTAGATAAAAAACTTATCTTTTTTACTTTATTAAACAATGTTCAATTTACCTTTTTAATCTCTTAACGAGTGCCCCTGGAGCACTCGTTAGCATTACCCTATTTTTAATTCCAAGTCGCCCCTTGCTTATAAAAAAACCTCATTAGTGTCAGTCAAGCCCACACTAAAAGTTATTATGTGTAAATATTTATTACTCTATAGTTTGTGTTAGTCAAACAGAGTCTATATGTTGATAAATAATTTTAAATATTTCATATGTTTATTTAGACATGGCTTAGTCAAATCTTTAATTTCTTTTTAATAAAAATGGTTTTATTTATTATCTAGCGTCGGCCAGACCTATGCTACTGAATTTAAAATATTTAAAAATAATTTGATAATTATGCATACTACGCTTTCAAACACGAGTCCTCAACCTTTGAGCAAAATTTAACCAACTGCGCTAGTTATGGTTTGTTAATTTTAATTGTTAAGAAATAAATAGTATTTATAATTTATTTTTAATTTTTGTTTCGCCTTCTGTTTTCCCTCATTCTTTTCCTTTTTTTTCTTAATTTTTCCTCTCTCATTTTCACTCTTTCTTTGCATATTCCCTCTTTTTTCTTCACTCTCTATTTCCCCTTTTCACTTTTTTCAGTTGCCCAGATGAACAAAATCAAAATTCTAATCTTCATCTAAACAAATCAAAAATCTTAATTTCCAATTCCATTTCGAGCCATTTTCAAAGGTTCCTTCAAAATTAAAATCTCCAAAGGTTTCAAATTCAATTAATCCATTTTCATATGAGGAACAAACTTGAAGCTTATTATCGATGCCATTCTACTTACTCAAGTAATTGTTAGAAATATACTTATTGGATTCATTCTTGTTTTGAAAACAGGAAATAAGGGAAAATCCTTGAAATATTTGTATTGGTTATAGGTTGTGGGAAATAACTTGTAAAATGCTCATGAAAGAAAGCAGGCTAGTCTATATAAGCATATTATGTAACTTAGTAAGAATCACTATGAGGTTGGAGTTGCACTTGTGGATATAATCTTTTTAAGAGAGGAGAACACCAATAGATTATAGAGTTTGGGGATAATAGGTATTTACCCCCTTCATACAGCGAGATTCGATTTACCCCTATTAATATATTTTTTTGGATTATCCCCTGTATTTTTAGGGTACCCCTAAACGTGTAAAAAACAGTGAAAAACCAGGGTAAATCAAAAAAACAAGTTTACAGGGGGTCCTAAGGGGGTAAATCATAGAACTTTTCATATTTCAAGGGGGTAATCCAAAAAAAAATATTAATAGAGGGGTAAATCGAATCTCGCCTATATGGTAGGGGGATAAATACCTATTATCCCTAGAGTTTGGGTATTTATCTATGGAACTATTGCCCCACTATTAATGTTTAATTGATTAAGTCATTTGATGGGACATAGTTAAAAAAATTGAGAGAACTTTTGGTTGAAGAGGAAGTCCTTTTGTTGTTTCTTAAGTATTACTTTTTGCTGGTAACAATATTTGGTTGTGTTGTGGCAGAGCTATTTAAGAAAAAATGTCTTTGGGATCTAAGGCTCTTATGTGATATTTGTAGTTGTTGGAAATATGTAGCAACACTAAAATAAATAAGATGTTGATGAAGATCGCATTTGAAAATTTAAAGTGTAAGAATTCATACTAACCTCTAGGTTCAATTTACTCCACTAATTATTATATATCAGATGCAATAAGAATTAACGGTGAATTCCCTTAAAAATACATTGAATATCTAACTATATATATAATAAAAATTATCATAAATAATAGAGAAACAGACAACAAGTTGCGCCAATACCCCTTTTTTAATGGCAAAACCAATTCACTTAAAAACTAGGTTCATTATTCTAGGAGATACAAGATTGCTATGTTTGAATCTTTGCATTCTATGTAAAAGATCAATTGCTTCTAGTGTTAGAAGACTAAAAGTGTCAAAGACAAATAGTTTGAAAGAATGTTAATTGTTTGATTTTGGATTCAGAGGAGGTGAATGTGTTGGATAAAAAGAATTAGGGGTGCAAATTGATTTTATTGATTGATATTAGAAGTTATTGATTTATTTTTTTGATGCCTTTGAGTTCAATGCCAGGTTCCAAGGTTAGATAATGGAAATCCTAATCTCGGCTAGACTTTCGATTTTTATCAACGGTAAACAATGAGGTTTTATTAAATGCAAGAGGGTGAGATAAGGGGATCCACTCTCTCCTTTGCTCTTTTGCATAGCAAAAGATGTTTCTAGTCGAGCTTTGTTGCTAGCCGCACAACAGGAAAAAATCAAAATTATTGAGGGTCACTAGAGAGATGGCTCCCCTAACTCATGTGTTGTACTTGTACGCATATGACATAATGTTATTTTGTCAAGAAAATAAGACAGGTATCGATTGCATTGTGGAAATCTTAAATGATTACGTGGAAGCTACTGAGAAAATCATCAATAAGGATAAAAGTACGTTCCATGTCCAGGAAATATTGGTGAAGAGAGATGGTTTCATACAAAAATGGACGACATGATATAGGAGGGCGGATGGGATTTACCAACTTTCATATCATCAAAATACCTTGAGATTGCTTTATGTATTACTCATAACTATATTCCCAAAGATTATTAATCCTAAAGATATTATAGTATGCAAATATGTAACCAATGATATCCTATCGGTGAAAAATGTACACAACTACCTGGTTGATATAGGTAAATCTCAGGACTATGAGAGACTTATTTGGCAAGATTTCATTTCTCCATATGTCTCCCTCATTTTATAAAGATTAATCCACAACAAACTTCCTTGTGATATGAATTTGGAAAAGCGATAGAGTAATTTGGCCTCTCTTTACGAATTGTATAACAATCATACATAATCTTTTGTCCATTTCATGTTTGAATGTTAATTTACTAATATTTGGAAAGAGATCACTTATAGACTTGAGATAATCGTATTATCGAAGTCAATTGAGGACCTTTTTAAGATGATAAACCTGGGCTTGCATACCACACTTATGGACAAGGCTTTGGCGGCCTGGTTACAAATGGTACATTGAATCTAACTTGATAGAAATGAGACAATTCCACAGCTAGGGTTCATTCAACTGCAGGAACAAATTTGGCTCAAACTAAGATTAGCAACTCCCCTTCTAGACATCTAACTTGCATAACAATCCATGTTTACTCTTTGATAGGCAATAAATATTTTTCTTTTGGACATTAAATAAAAATAAAATAAAAGATTGTGACAAGAACACATTGCTCAATAATTAAAAAGCACAATACATCAAACTTAACCATTCAGAAAGCTTAAAGCGGAAACAGAAAGCAAAAACTACAACTTAAAAAGCAAAATGACATGTCCCCTTAAATATTTAAAATTCAAAGTAAAACTAAAGATAAACTAAAATTTCCTCATATCTTTTTCTTGAGGAAAACACTTGTCAAGACCATCTTGGATTGCAGTGAAGCCTTGAGCAACTTGATGCCCTATTATAATAAATAACAATGCAAATTTAATAAATAACAATAGAAATATAAAACACAAAAATACAAAAATAAAAATATAGAATAAAAATGATATAGTTTACCTCATCCATCCCCATTTCAACAACCTTCTCCTGCAAGGTACCAACCTCTTTGATATTGAACTTGTTCAGCAATGTGATACTAGATATTGTTGACATGGGTTCTATCACCAAATCATCCATCACCATGAATGTTATAACATCTTTCACAAATCCATTCTGAATCAAAGTGTTATCACCAACCACCTTCTTTCCAACATAACGAGTGAGACTGTTCATAGGTCGCTTACAATTAGAACAAGGAGTTGCGCTATCACATGTGACATCAAAAGTACAGTTACTTGGGCATTTGTAAAACAAAGTTCCTTCAGCTCCAACGCTGTTGTTAGTATCTGCATCATTTGCAGTGAGAAGGCCAGAAATTTCAGAGGGAGTTCTTGGATTCAAAAGAACGTCCTTGGTTTGCCCTATTTGCATGTAATTCTCGCTCATGTTTTCAACACTGTTGTAGAGATTTCCAATGCTACCAACCATTTCATTCTTGGTTAGCAGTTTTACGACTGTGCCAACAGGTATGCGAAGTAAGTTGAAGAGAAAATCAATCACATTCTTAGATGCTTCGGCGAACAGAACTTTTTGATTCTTGGTGTCAATAAGAAGCTTGAGGGTAACTTTGGTTGTGGATGAAGAAGATGCCATATTTCAAAGCTATACTTGTATGCTTAAGAAATGGAACAAGAGGCTATGTTTATTTATAGGCAGAAAATGTTGTAGAATTAAATAGTTTAACATTAATTAATTAGCAAAATCTTGGGAATATGGAAAATTCTTGTGCCATTGCATTCTGCCGAGAAATCATTCAAACCGTTACAGCTTATAGTAGCGGTTCAGTACTCCATGCTGGGCACATACATTACACAACTCCCATGGTAACTTTTGAATAATCTACTTAATTATTAATGATTATAGTTACTATTAATAATCTACTTATCAATTAATGATTTTAGTACTTTATTTATTTTAGAATAAAAAATGTATATAGTTCTCTCCATCTTTTTTTTCCAACATTTTCTTCTTTTCCTACGCACTGATTTTCCAAAATGAATGAACATGTTTTTCATTAAGTCTATCCGTTTAATGACAAAGAAAACAAGGAACAAAACTTTGAAGATAAGTTTGTGCAACATATAGAAAAGGAGCAGGGTGATCTAAAGTAGCTTGCATCACAAGTAATCTCAGCAAAAGCCTAAGAAATCAGTTGTAACAAATTGTTTTTTTTTTAATAGGCAATTGATATTAAACCGGAGTATAAGGGATACCCCAACCGATTACAAGACGAAAAATCTCTACAACTCAAAACAAATGAGCGGTAGAATATTCCACACGTGAAAGTTACAATTACATGCTAACTTAAATCTAGAATAAAGTCATTTTCAAGAATTAAAAACAACCTCCGACATATATTCAGTGAAGCTAAACGAATCATTCTTGAAAATTATTCCATTACGCCTATTCCAAATACTCCAACCCGTTGCTAACCAAATTACCACAACTAAGGACCTCTTGGCTAGATTCTTCACCTTCTCGAAATAAAAAAGAAACCCTTCGAACTCCTCCAAATATAATTCGTCAACGGGTCCAATCCACTCGTAAACCTTTCTCCAAATAGCCTCCACCACTAAACAACCCCCAAGCAAGTGAGAAAGGCTTTCCGTCTCCGTAGAGTGTCACACCTCAAATCTACCCCGCAATCAACAGGAATATCAGAGAACAAAATTTCAAGCGAAAAGAACATAACGATTCGGAGCGTCACATTTTAAACAACAAAATCACATACGTATATCATGCTCAATTACTTAGATACATAACACACATGTAGGAGAACAATATCGAAAATCATTAATCGTTGTTAGCCAATCAAGTTCTTGCATCGCAGCTGAAAATCATATGTCAACAACAATACAACTCATAATATCACGGCCAAACACGGCATGATACATCTAAAAAGTCTCAGCATAACATAAGGACAAAGTTTAACAAGGATAAACACAAGAAGCCAAAACGTAAACAAGTAATCCAACGTTCCCCGAGTGCTACGTATCAGAGCATCGACACACACCGACTCGAGCTATAGGTACACGACTACTCCGCGTCATTACCTGCACGTTACCAACGGAGGGTAACATTCAAACAGAAGGGGTGAGATATCATTCATTATAAAGAAGTGTATGATAATATTCAAAGCGGAGAAATAATCATACATCGATCACCACTTCTCAACGTATATCACTTACTACTATTCACATCATTCAACACCTTACCGACAACAATAATATCAATCTCAATTAAGGCATACCTAGTCAATTATCACATATGATCAACGAAACAACCATCAAATCGACACAAGATAACATTCATGTTATGCACACACAAATATTCAACTACGACTCGTTATACGACTTTACTTATGCAACTCAAACAATGCAAATGCATGTGGTACCATTGGAGTAAAACTCCCGTCTCAAACAATTGCCATTGGGCCGTCTCAAACATCTGCCAAAAGGGCCGTCTCAAACATTTGCCACAAGGGCCGTCTCAAACAATGCAATGAATGAGACTCAATGATGCACATTCACAATCACACTTAACGACATAATCGACTCGAACAACATAATTCACGTAAACGACATGATCAACTTAAACGACATAATCAATTCCGGATCTCCAATGTCAACAAAATCCAAATGAAGTTAGATTCCAAGAGTATTCAAAGTTATACTAAGCATATTCAATGGAAAGACATCAATTAGGGCTTCACGTAGGTCCAAATGGCACTTGAAAAGGAGTTACTGTTCAAAAGTTACATCATTTCAAAGTTTGGAAAAAGTTCTGCAAAACAGGGTTCGCGACGCCAACAAAGTTTGCGGCGCGAACCGAGTGAATCAAATATTTCCTGAGTTTCTGCCAAGCAGTTCGCGGCGCGAACTGGCGATTTTCAGAAAATCCCAAACACAGAAAACAGCATACGAAACCCATCCCAAATCCCCTAAACTCAACACAATCAAGTTGGGAAACACCAACCATCACGAACAACAATAGAATACATGTTATAAACACAAATATAACACCTATTATGGATCTTCTAACATCATCAAACATCAATTAAAACACATTTCAAATCATAAATTCATGCATTTGTTCATAAACCCTAACATCTCTACACACAACTTCCATGGATACAAACATACAATCAAATCCCACCCAAAACATCATCATACATCCCTTTAGCATGAAAGAATCCCACCCTTACCTTAGGTTTGGATTGAAGACAACTCTAGCTTCAATATTGAGATTCCCCTCTTTCTCTTCACTCTACTCTTCTCTTCTTTCACAACTTTGTCAAAATGAGCTTCTAAGTCTAAAACCCCTAAAACCATTGTTTTGTTTAACTTACTATCTTTCTCATTACTAATGGGGCTTAAATCACACCCTACACTTACTAATGCTACCTTAAGCCCAATATCTCTCCTAATTTATTAACTTATATTATTTACGATAAAACTCCACAAATAACGCCAATATCGCACAAGCACTCAATTAACACATAATTTAGTAAAACAAAACACATATCATAACACGACATAATTAAATAAAACACACAAACTAAAAACGGGCGTTACAACTCTCCCTCACTTAGAATATTTTCGTCCTCGAAAATTACCTCAAACAAACAGCTCAGGATACGACTCGCGCATCTTGCTCTCCAACTCCCACGTCAAACTTTCACCGGTAGCACCCGACCAAACGACCTTCACCAAAGCAATCTCTCTGCCTCTAAGCGTCTTCGTCTCGCGATCCTCAATCCTTATAGGCATAGTCTCCACCGTGAGATTATCTCGCACTTGCACATCGTCCATATGAATCACATGCGAATGATCCGAAACATACTTCTGAAGTTGCGACACATGAAACACGTCATGCAAATTCGAAAGATTAGGCGGTAAGGCCACTCTATACGCCACATTACCAACTCTCTCGGAAATCTGATATGGTCCGATAAAACGAGGAGTTAGCTTCTTCGACTTCAAGGCTCTTCCCACACCAGTCGTTGGCGTAACTCTTAAAAATACATGATCACCAGCTTGGAATTCCAAATCCTTCCTCCTCTTATCATGGTAACTCTTCTGCATGCTCTGAGAAGCCTTCATCTTCTCCCGAATCAACTTAACCTTCTCGGTAGTTTCTCGTATAATCTCAGGTCCAAGTACTACACTCTCGCCAGATTCATGCCAACACAACGGAGTCCTACATCTCTGACCATACAACGCCTCAAAAGGTGCCATTCCAATACTCGAATGGTAACACGAACACTACAACAGCGAGTTCCAAATTATGTGTAGGATATTTCTTCTCATGAACTCTCAACTGTCTTGATGCATAAGCAACAAATTTACCATTTTGCATGAGCACACCTCCTAAACCCATCTTAGAAGCATCACAATAGACCACGAATAATTCTTCCGGATTAGGCAATGTCAAAATCGGTGCCGACGTCAACCTTTTCTTCAACTCAACAAAGCTCTCTTCACAAGAAACACCCCATACGAAAGCTTTACCCTTACAAGTCAACTTAGTCAACGGAAGGGCTAACTTAGAGAAACCTTCAATGAACCTTCTATAATAACCAGCTAATCTCAAAAAGCTTCGAACCTCGGTAGCCCACTTAGGAGTTTCCCATCTCAACACGGCATCAACTTTAGACGGATCCACGGCAATTCCATCACCAGAAATGACATGCCCCAGAAAACTAACTTCCTTCAGCCAGAACTCACACTTGGATAACTTAGCATACAACTTCTTCTCTTTCAAGACTTGCAATGCCAACTTCAAATGCTCAGCATGATCTGATTCTGATTTAGAGTAAATCAAAATGTCATCAATGAACACCACCACAAAACGATCCAGATACTCATGGAAAATGCGGTTCATGTACTCCATAAATACTCCAGGTGCATTAGTAACGCTGAAGGGCATCACGGAATACTCATAATGTCCATAACATGTTCTGAAAGCCGTCTTCTGCATGTCCTCATCTTTCACTTTAATCTGATGGTAACCCGACCTCAAATCGATCTTGCTAAACACACGAGCACCAACCAATTGGTCCATCAAATCATCGATCCTTGGAAGTGGATACTTATTCTTGATTGTCACCTTATTCAGCTGACGATAATCAATACAAAGCCTCATACTTCCATCCTTCTTCTTAACCAACAACACTAGAGCTCCCCACGGTGACACACTAGGTCTCACGAACCTCTTCTCAAGCAGCTCTTCCAATTGCTTCTTCAATTCAGACAACTCTAAAGTAGACATCCTGTACGGTGCCATAGACACAGGTCTAGTACCAGGTACAAGATCAATAGAGAACTCAACTTCTCTCTCAGGCGGCACGTCGGGAATTTCATCAGGGAAAACTTCAGGAAATTCACGTACTACCTTCAACCTTTCTATTACAGCCTGATTCTCAACAGACATCGAAGCAACCAACGCGAACACATGAACATCTTCTTTCATCAACAAACGAAATTGTCTGGTCGATAACAACTCTAAGATTTCCTCTTCAGGAGAAGAAAACCTCACAGACTTATCAAAACAATTAATGTGAACATGGTTATGCCCTAACCAGTTCATCCCCAAAATCACATCCAAACCTCTCAACGGCAAGCAAACAAAATCAACAAGAAAGTCTCTGTCGAAAATTGACACGGGACACTTAAGACACACAAGAGAAGTAGTCATCGATTACTTAGCCGGAGTATCGACAACCATTTCTCCGTTCATAGCAGATAACACAAGACCCAATCTATTAACACAATCAGCAGATATAAAGCAATGCGTAGCGCCGGTATTAATAATAGTAATCAAAGGAATGCTATAAATGAAACATGTACCTCTGATGAGTGAATCCTCACTAGTGGTCTGAGTTCCTAACAAGGCGAACACCTTCCCACTAGATTGTTCCTTCTTGGGCTTCTGAAACTTGCTTCCAATATAGCCTTCTTCACCACAGTTAAAACACACCATATCCTTATGCGTACATTCAGACGACGCATGACCAAACTTCCCACAACGGTAGCATCTTCTAGCATCAACGTTACACGACGTGCTCTTGTGACCAACCTTGCCACACTTGAAGCACACAATACCAGCAGGAGCATCTCCCCCACTAGTTCTCTTACCCTCAACCGCTTTCTGCTTGCCCTTTCCACTCGAAGCTTCATAAAGCTTACCACGACCTTGATAACCCTTTCCCCTCTTCTCATTTATCACACGATAATGAGCATTGTTGTCCTCTTCATAGATCCGACAACAATCAACCAAATCAGCAAAGATACGAATCTTCTAGTAACTAATTGCTTTCTTAGTCTCCGGACGCAACCCATTCTCAAACTTAATGCACTTGGAAAACTCACCATTCGGCTCATCATAGTGTTGGTAAAACTTTGCCAACTCACCAAACTTAGCAGCATACTCCACAACATATTTGTTCCCTTGACTTAGCTCAAGGAATTCAATCTCCTTCTTGCCACGGACATCCTCAGGAAAGTACTTCCTTAAAAACTCCATGCGGAACACAATCCAAGAGATCTCCTCACCATTGGCCTCCAACCTCCTACGGGTCTCTAGCCAGTAATCATCCGCCTCGACAGCTAGCATATGAGTTCCATACCGAACCTTCTGTTCAGGAGTGCAGTCCATGACACGGAAAATCCTCTCAATCTCCTTAAGTCATGTCAATGCGCCATCAAGATCATAAGTTCCCTTAAACACATGAGGGTTCTCTCTTTGGAAGGTAGCCAAACTCCGAGAAGCAGCACTCTCTCCACCATTCGGTTGGTTCTCCAAAGCTTGAGCCATTGCTTCCAAAGTAGCAGCTATCGCAGCATCATTCCTCCCAGCCATCACAAGTCTTCACTATAACACAAAAGCAATCAGCACAAACAACAATATACGCTTGTTAGACTACACTACGACACGACACATGGGCGGACAAGACCGACCTGCTCTGATACCACTAATGTAACACCCCAAATATACCCCGCAATCAACAGGAATATCAGAGTACAAAATTTCAAGCGAAAAGAACATTATGATTCGGAGCGTCATATTTTAAACAACAAAATCACATACGTATATCATGCTCAATTACTTAGATACATAACACACATGTAGGAGAACAATATCGAAAATCATTAATCGTTGTCAGCCAATCAAGTTCTTGCATCGCAGTGGAAAATCATATGTCAACAACAATACAACTCATAATATCACGACCAAACACGGCACGATACATCTAAAAAGTCTCAGCATAACATAAGGATAAAGTTTAACAAGGATAAACACAAGAAGCCAAAACGTAAACAAGTAATCCAACGTTCCCCGAGTGTCACGTATCAGAGCATCGACACACACCGACTCGAGCTATAGGTACACGACTACTCCGCGTCATTACCTGCACGTTACCAACGGAGGGTAACATTCAAACAGAAGGGGTGAGATATCATTCATTATAAAGAAGTGTATGATAATATTCAAAACGGAAAAATAATCATACATCGGTCACCACTTCTCAACGTATATCACTTACTACTATACACATCATTCAACACCTTACCAACAACAATAATATCAATCTCAATTAAGGCATACCTAGTCAATTATCACATATGATCAACGAAACAACCATCAAATCGACACAAGATAACATTCATGTTATGCACACACAAATATTCAACTACGACTCATTATACGACTTTACTTATGCAACTCAAATAATGCAAATGCATGTGGTACCATTGGAGTAAAACTCCCGTCTCAAACAATTGCCATTGGGCCGTCTCAAACATCCACTACAAGGGCCGTCTCAAACATTTGCCACAAGGGCCGTCTCAAACAATGCAATGAATGAGACTCAATGATGCACATTCACAATGACACTTAACGACATAATCGACTCGAACAACATAATCCACGTAAACGACATGATCAACTTAAACGACATAATCAATTCCAAATCTCCAATGTCAACAAAATCCAAATGAAGTTAGATTCCAAGAGTATTCAAAGTTATACTAAGCATATTAAATGGAAAGACATCAATTAGGGCTTCACGTAGGTCCAAACGGCACTTGAAAAGGAGTTACAGTTCAAAAGTTACATCATTTCAAAGTTTGGAAAAAGTTCTGCAAAACAGGGTTCGCGGCGCCAACAAAGTTCACGGTGGGAACTGAGTGAATCAAATATTTCCTGAGTTTCTGCCAAGCAGTTCGCGGCGCCAGTAAAGTTCGCGGCGCGAACTGGCGATTTTCAGAAAATCCCAAACACAGAAAACAGCATATGAAACTCATCCCAAATCCCATAAACTCAACCCAATCAAGTTGGGAAACACCAACCATCACGAACAACAATAGAATACATGTTATAAATACAAATATAACACATATTATGGATCTTCTAACATCATAACATCATCAAACATCAATTAAAACACATTTCAAATCATAAATTCATGCATTTGTTCATAAACCCTAACATCTCTACACACAACTTCCATGGATACAAACATACAATCAAATCCCACCCAAAACATCATCATACATCCCTTTAGCATGAAAGAATCCCACCCTTACCTTAGGTTTGTATTGAAGACAACTCTAGCTTCAATATTGAGATTCCCCTCTTTCTCTTCACTCTACTCTTCTCTTCTTTCACAACTTTGTCAAAATGAGCTTCTAAGTCTAAAACCCCTAAAACCCTTGTTTTGTTTAACTTACTATCTTTCTCATTACTAATGGGGCTTAAATCACACCCTACACTTACTAATGCTACCTTAAGCCCAATATCTCTCCTAATTTATTAACTTATATTATTTACGATAAAACCCCACAAATAACGCCAATATCGCACAAGCACTCAATTAACACATAATTTAGTAAAACCAAACACATATCATAACACGACATAATTAAATAAAACACACAAACTAAAAACGGGCGTTACATAGAGCAAAAAACACATTCTGAAACAATGTCGTCCATCAAACTCCCCCTCTTAATCAATTGGTCCTTGGTAGCTAATCTATTATGAATTATCCTCCATCCGAAAAAGAGGACTTTAGGAGGCGCTTTTACCTTCTAAAGATGCTTCACAGCTTTTACAATGATTGAACTTAGAGGAGGGTCGTATAACTTTGCTTTGAACAAATCATAATAGGATTTAACAGTGAAAACTCCGTCTGATGTAGCGCTCCACGAAAAATAATCCTTTACGTTCTCTGTAGGAAGAGCGTGCCGGATGTTGTCCACAAGATCACACCATAAAAAGTCAGTCGAGTCGCTATTGTGTAGCTGCGCTGCTTCTATCACACATGATAGCTGCTGCGCTCCACTGCCAGCCTTCAACATCCTAGAAACCAGCCTCAGCGACAGTAATTTTGTCATCATGGGATAAAACAAATAGCTCCGGGAAAGCTTGTGCTAACGGCTGACCACCGGCCCAAGTGATGTACCAAAATGGGATATCAATATCGTTCCCGAGTTCACATGTAACAGCCCTTGAAAAGTTAGAATCAGCAAGAAAACATAGTTATCGGATAAAAGTATATCCCTCCACCATATTGAGTTGCTTTTCTCCACCATCGAAGAATCACCAATAAGAATCTTCCTTTTGACATTCTCGTAACGAGATCTAAGGAGGCCACTCCAAACCGCATCGTCCTCCACGAGAATTCTCCACTTCCACTTACTTAGTAAAGCGACATTCATAACTTCTGCATTCTTAACTCCTAAACCTCCTTCCTCTTGTGTTTTGTGTAACACCCGTATATTTTAATTTTTAATTTGAATGGAAATTTAATTAATAATTAGAATTATTGGTGATTTGTAGAATTTAATTGGAAAAGGATGGTTTATGGTGTTGGGCCATGTGTGATGTTAAGGAATGAGGGGGTGTTATGTTAGTAAAGGTCTTATTCCAATTAAAGTTTATTTTATAAAATAATAAGAATTGGGAATAAGGGAAAGGAACGTGAAAAGCAGAGCAGAAGAGATGAGGAATTGGAACACGAAGAACGTGAAAGAGGAGCAATGGAGGGAGAGACCAATCAAGAACTCTTGGCTAAGGTAAGGGGGGACTCTCCGGTTATCATCTATTATCGTGTTCTTAGATAATAATATTGATTAGGGATGTTGTTGGGTCAATTGGATTATATGATAGATTTAGGGATTGAGTTGAATTGTATGATGTTTGATCCCTATGTTTGAATCCATGATATCTATGTTGTTATGATCTCAATTGATGTGTAATTGATGTATTATGAGGTGTTTTTCGTGTTGTTTATACATTCTATTTCCCTAGGTTCGTACTGGTATGAATTGGGTGAGTTTGGAATGTGTAGAATGCTATTTTCTGCAGGTTGGGGTTTCTGAAATCGCCGGTTCGCGCCGCGTGCATAAGTTGGCGCCGCGAAGGCGTACTTGTTTTCTCGCATCGCGCCGCGTCCATGAGTTGGCGCCGCGAACGCGTTTGTGTGGTTCAGGTCGCGCCGCGAGCCTTGGTTGCGCCGCGTGCTGTAACGTAGTTGTTTTCTTGGGAAAGTTAAATGATGTGTAACTTTCGAACCGTAGGTCCGTTTTTAGTGCCGTTTCGAGCACGATGAATCTTATGAAATAGCCTATGTTTTTAATGATGAAATGAGGTGTGAATCCAATTATTTTTAAATATGATTTTATTTCTTGGTGTATGATGTATTGTACATATATGTGATGAGATGTGTTAAATACATGATATGTTGAAATATTAATCATGTGACGATTTGTTTAATTGGATGATGTATTGTTGACATATATGATGAAATGTGACAATATAAGATGTTGTTTTGAAAAACATTATGATGTGATGATTTGTTTAGAGTCGTATGATGATGACTGATTTGCTTGAAATGATGTGAATACATGTGTGTCCTTATTTTTGATGATGATGATTGATGTGGACACTTGTATGTTCTTTAATGATGATGATGGTGATTGATTATATTTGAATGATGCTAATGTATATAAACATACTTTGATGATGATGATGATGATGATGATGAAATGGGTATTTGATGATGTTACTCATTAGACTTGACGATGGTATAGTATGTTGTATATGTTGCATTCATTCATGTTCATTGATGATACTGTATCCATAAGGGTGTGTTGGATCAGTGAAGGGCATGATTCCCATTGTGTGGAATCTGTGCTGGCAGGGCCGTATCTTGATGATGTTGGATCGGTCATGGGTTATTCCCATTTGATGAGGTTGGTACCACATGCATAGTGTCAGTTCATACATATGCATACTTTTATAACATGATTGGATGTATTCCAGTGTTATAAATATTGATGATGTGTTGGTTGTGTGTTTTGTTGAATTAATGTTGAGTATGATTGTCTGTTTGAAAGATGTGTTCTGTTGATGTTTGTGTAAACGATAGATGTTCCTGATAATCTGAATATGATGAAATTGGGTGAATGATATAACTATGATGTGTTGTTATTTAAGATGCAATAACATTTGTTAACTGTGATGAGACTCACCCTTACTGTTGACATTTTCAGATTGAGGATAGCTGCTTTCGACTTGGTGAGGATTAGCTCATAAGTCAGTGTATTAGTGTAGCGTCAGGTGTCATGCTCTGATATTGTAACACTGGGGAAACGTTAGATTAGAGTTTATGATGATACTCTATCGTGTTGTTATTGTATTAAATTATGTGGGATATTGCATAGATGATGTTATGCTTATCCGTATGATGAATTTTCCGCTGTGTAAACATGAGATGTTTATGTATTATGACAGATTGTTCCTTAGTGAAAGCATGACAATGAATTTATGATAATTTGTTTTAAATTGAATTGTGGCACCCTTGTTTTCATGTTTTACTCTGAAAATTATTTTATAAATTTCCGTGGGGTTTAGAAGGGTGTTACAATAGTGGTATCAGAGCAGGTCGGTCCGTCCGGCCAATTGTTGAGTCAGTTGAGTTGCACGACAGTTGTATACTGTCGGCGTTTTATCCCTTGGTACGTGACATGTGAGTGAATCACTGTCGGTACTTGGTTGTTTGTTGTGGAAGTTGGTTTGAAACAAGTGGGGGAGAAGCTTCGCTTCTCAGTTATGTTTCAGTTGTAAGATGATTGATTCAGTCGGCTGTTGTTGGCAACAGTGCAAGCATTGTTGGAGTTGTTGTTTTCCGGATCGAGGGTGACTTGGAATTAAGACTTGGCTGGTAATTAAGTTGGAGCATCTTGAAGGAGAATGAATAAATGTAATTGATGATTATTTGTAGAAGAGGAAAATTAGAAAATTGCAATGTATCAGCTCTGCTGGTGTACTGCGAAGTTGTCAGTTGAGTAGCTTTGCGTCTTGGAAGAGGATCAGTTGCAAGTTGCAAAGAGGATTGATGTTGTAATGTTTCAGAAATCGCACTTCGGCGATAGGATGTGTTGCTCAAGTCATAAGAATGTTTGGAAGTGAAGAGATACGATAAGGGGCTGTTTGGAATGTGATAGAGTTGAAGAGAATGATTTTTGGAGAGAGATTTTCGTAAGTAAAACGCAGGAAAATTGCTGAATAGCTGCGGAGCTTCGAAAATTCATAACTGGAGTTCTGGACACCCGAATTGAGTTCCGTTTGAAGCGTCGGAAAGCTTATGAGATGAACTTTGTTATAAAAATTGTTGCAACAGCTGTAAGATAATTAATTGTGACAGGATGACGTTGGTAAGAGGCGAAGTTACGGTTACTCTTGTTCTTATAACTAGACTTGTTTATTGGTATTGCACGGGATGTCAGTGTCAGTGTTGAAGGGATCGAAGGAACAATTAGTAGGTTTGTTGAGGAGTAATTTTAAGAATTGAATTTACCAATTGAGGAGTTTTGGATATATCGTATAGAGTGTCGCTGCATGATATCAGTGTTGCATTTTTCGGGCAATGATTGGAAGATTCATATCTTGAGTTCCGAGTGTCGGATTGATGTGCCGTTTGAACCTACGAAGAGGAGGGATTGTGTTCTAATTTATGGGAGAGTTATAAATACAGTAGAGTGACCCTATGAGGAAAGGTTCTGAAGTCGGTTATGGAAGCGTGAAACTTGTTGAATAAGAATGCTTACTACCGTGATTGTTGGAAACAAAATTGAGTGTAACATGTTGTTGATGAGATGTTCGGTAATAAGGATGGTTTGAGGGCCGATGAATTTTAGTGAAGAGTGCATTAGTAGTAAAGATGGGATAAACTTTAGAACCCTTGGAATCGTATTTGTGATGGCAAAATAACGATAAGTATAAAAGAAGAATTGTAGGGAATTTCTAACATTTGTTGACGTGAAGAAGACTTTGTTGAGATTCCGAGTGGGATGATATTTGGACGTGAAGGATGTAATAGAATTTGGATTAAAACCACGAGTTATGAATGTTGTCTTGGTCTTGCAGGCTAATTGTATGGTTCAAAATTCGAAGTGTTTAGTGATCATAAGAGTTGAAGTACCTCTTTGATCAGAAAGGGCTTAATATGAGGCAGTAGAGATGATTAGAATATATTTTTGGATTAGGATTTTGGTTTGAATTACCATCCTAATGAGGAAAAGGTTGTGCTATTGTGTTGCGTAAGAAGTCCTTAAAATGTCGGTGCTAATGATGAATGAGTTGGATTTAATTGGACAATTTAGAGACTTGAGTTAGTATGTGAAGGCACTCCTAATAGTGTTAGATTGAGTATGCTAGAAGATGACTAGTGGTATTCTTGACGAGATTAGAGAAGGTCAGAAAGATGATGTTGATCGATAGGTTGACTTTGAATTACCAAGGTAAAGGCGGTGAATTCAGAATCGACGGGAATAATATAATGAGGTTGAGTGATTGGATTTGTGTAACTGATGTTTTGAGCTTCGGAAGAATATTCTAGAAGAAGGACACCGTAGTGGATTATTGAACTATGACGATGTTAATGAGTTTGGGTGCAAACTCGGAAATGGACACTATTATGTAGTAACGACGGTTTATGCTTAAATATGATTTTCAACTAATATTGACAAATTTAGGACTTGATCACCCTAAATCTCTTGTTGGTAGTAGATGGAATCATATAGAAGAGATAAGCTTGTTTTGTTACCTTAATGGTTTAAGATGTGATGAATACTAAGCCGTGAGAATAATCACTCACTATGTTGTGTGAACTTATGAAGAAGTGAATATGAAAGAGTGCAACGTGGTGGATGATGACTTAAGACGGGTAATCACAGTCGCGCAGCGAAAGTGTGATGTGGAGTAGTGTTATGAGTACTACTCGCGGGCAGTAAAGGAATTAATATGTCAGAAGCCTACATGGAACATATGTGTTGATCTATATGTTGGATTTAGAATCCAGTGGATGTAAGGATGTCGTGTTTTGAATAATTGCCGAGATGATGAATATGTTATTACGGTTGTACGTAGTTAATGAGTATGTATCCGGCGAAATTAAAACGAAGAGTTGATGCTATATGACGTTGTAATAATTTTGTGTTGTTGTTAAGGGGTTATTGTAGATTCCATATATAATGAGGAATTATACTCTATGAAGGGAGAAATTGATTTAGTTCTTAGAAAAGAGCGAAACTCAAATTGAGTTGTTTTGTAAGAAATGTCGTATTGAGACTGATGAGCGTGATTATAATTACTTGTGTGCACTCGTTCCGATGGCCGGGATGTTTAATAGATGTAAAAACTCAAGAATTTGTTTTTGAGTGCGAGTAAGTATTATTGAGTGGTAAATTGGTACCATGAATGATGAAGAATGATTCTTGAAACGAATGAGTAAAGAGAGTCGGAATCAGGTAAAACTCAGAAATCTATTTGGTATAGATGATTGTGATGAGTAGTCAGAGTAGTGCGGAAAAAGCGGAATGTAACGTGTTGGATAATTACTGGTGTGACTTAAGAGGAGTCAGATAATTGGAATTCAATGGTATAGGAATATGAGTATTGAGTTTCTTGAAGGAAGCGGTTAGTGAAAAGTGTAAGTATTATTTTATCGCTCAGATGGAAGAATATGCCTAAGGTTGGTATGTTTGGTAGATGGAATGCATTACTGCAGTGTCGATCAGTGTGATCATACTATGGATTGTGTAATTGTATTACTCAGTTGTTGAGTGTATTGTATAGGTTATGCCTCAATGTTCTATTGTAGTTAACCTTTTAGAGATGTAATGAGTGGTACAACTTTTGATGGTCAAATGCGACGTAAGAACTGGGATTTGAATGTATGAAACATGTTCCCTGTTGGTGATGTCAGATGGATTTTGAGGATTGACCGATGGTAATGTTAATTGGGAGCTGAAGAGTCAGGTGGAGGACTCTTATACGAGCTGGTTACTTGAGGTATGTTTTCGAGGACGAAAACTCTTTTAGTGGGGGAGAGTTGTAACACCCGTATATTTTAATTTTTAATTTGAATGGAAATTTAATTAATAATTAGAATTATTGGTGATTTGTATAATTTAATTGGAAAAGGATGGTTTATGGTGTTGGGCCATGTGTGATGTTAAGGAATGAGGGGGTGTTATGTTAGTAAAGGTCTTATTCCAATTAAAGTTTATTTTATAAAATAATAAGAATTGGGAATAAGGGAAAGGAACGTGAAAAGCAGAGCAGAAGAGATGAGGAATTGGAACACGAAGAACGTGAAAGAGGAGCAATGGAGGGAGAGACCAATCAAGAACTCTTGGCTAAGGTAAGGGGGGACTCTCCGGTTATCATCTATTATCGTGTTCTTAGATAATAATATTGATTAGGGATGTTGTTGGGTCAATTGGATTATATGATAGATTTAGGGATTGAGTTGAATTGTATGATGTTTGATCCCTATGTTTGAATCCATGATATCTATGTTGTTATGATCTCAATTGATGTGTAATTGATGTATTATGAGGTGTTTTTCGTGTTGTTTATACATTCTATTTCCCTAGGTTCGTACTGGTATGAATTGGGTGAGTTTGGAATGTGTAGAATGCTATTTTCTGCAGGTTGGGGTTTCTGAAATCGCCGGTTCGCGCCGCGTGCATAAGTTGGCGCCGCGAAGGCGTACTTGTTTTCTCGCATCGCGCCGCGTCCATGAGTTGGCGCCGCGAACGCGTTTGTGTGGTTCAGGTCGCGCCGCGAGCCTTGGTTGCGCCGCGTGCTGTAACGTAGTTGTTTTCTTGGGAAAGTTAAATGATGTGTAACTTTCGAACCGTAGGTCCGTTTTTAGTGTCGTTTCGAGCACGATGAATCTTATGAAATAGCCTATGTTTTTAATGATGAAATGAGGTGTGAATCCAATTATTTTTAAATATGATTTTATTTCTTGGTGTATGATGTATTGTACATATATGTGATGAGATGTGTTAAATACATGATATGTTGAAATATTAATCATGTGACAATTTGTTTAATTGGATGATGTATTGTTGACATATATGATGAAATGTGACAATATAAGATGTTGTTTTGAAAAACATTATGATGTGATGATTTGTTTAGAGTCGTATGATGATGACTGATTTGCTTGAAATGATGTGAATACATGTGTGTCCTTATTTTTGATGATGATGATTGATGTGGACACTTGTATGTTCTTTAATGATGATGATGGTGATTGATTATATTTGAATGATGCTAATGTATATAAACATACTTTGATGATGATGATGATGATGATGATGATGAAATGGGTATTTGATGATGTTACTCATTAGACTTGACGATGGTATAGTATGTTGTATATGTTGCATTCATTCATGTTCATTGATGATACTGTATCCATAAGGGTGTGTTGGATCAGTGAAGGGCATGATTCCCATTGTGTGGAATCTGTGCTGGCAGGGCCGTATCTTGATGATGTTGGATCGGTCATGGGTTATTCCCATTTGATGAGGTTGGTACCACATGCATAGTGTCAGTTCATACATATGCATACTTTTATAACATGATTGGATGTATTCCAGTGTTATAAATATTGATGATGTGTTGGTTGTGTGTTTTGTTGAATTAATGTTGAGTATGATTGTCTGTTTGAAAGATGTGTTCTGTTGATGTTTGTGTAAACGATAGATGTTCCTGATAATCTGAATATGATGAAATTGGGTGAATGATATAACTATGATGTGTTGTTATTTAAGATGCAATAACATTTGTTAACTGTGATGAGACTCACCCTTACTGTTGACATTTTCAGATTGAGGATAGCTGCTTTCGACTTGGTGAGGATTAGCTCATAAGTCAGTGTATTAGTGTAGCGTCAGGTGTCATGCTCTGATATTGTAACACTGGGGAAACGTTAGATTAGAGTTTATGATGATACTCTATCGTGTTGTTATTGTATTAAATTATGTGGGATATTGCATAGATGATGTTATGCTTATCCGTATGATGAATTTTCCGCTGTGTAAACATGAGATGTTTATGTATTATGACAGATTGTTCCTTAGTGAAAGCATGACAATGAATTTATGATAATTTGTTTTAAATTGAATTGTGGCACCCTTGTTTTCATGTTTTACTCTGAAAATTATTTTATAAATTTCTGTGGGGTTTAGAAGGGTGTTACATTTTGCATACGGTATCCCAACAAACTCAATGAATAGGCCTTTTAAATTCGCTCCCGTTCCACAAGAATTTACTTTAAATGGCTTGAATTTCTTTTAAGATCTTTGAAGGTGCTTTGTAAAAAGAAAGAGAATAGATAGGGATTGCGTTAAGCACGGAATTAATCAAACACACACGTCCCGCTATGTTTAGATGAACTCTTTTCCAAACGGCTAATCTCCTCTTCAAATATAAGAGTAAATCCTTCCACATAGATAACTTCCTCGGACTATCACCCACTCTAACACCAAGAAACTTGAACAGGAGCATTCCAACTTTGCAAGAGAGAAAAGAAGAAGCCGCTTCAAGATACCAATCGGCAATAGTGATACCGAAGATGTTGCTTTTGTTGAAATTAACCCTCAAACCTGACTTCAACTACAAACCCTTAAGGATTGTTTTCATACTCCACAAATTTGCGGTATCTCCCTCCGCCATTATTAAGGTATCATCCGCGAATTGAAGCATATTCACTTCTTCAACGTCATTTATCTTGAACCCACGCAAATCCCCGACATCAATATCCTTTCTCATTAAGGTCGTTAAAACTTCCGTTGCCAACACGAATAGAAACGGGGACAAAGGATCTCCTTGCCGAAGACCTTTCTCAACTTTAAAATCCTTTGTTACCATTAATGAGAACGGACATGCTACTAGTGAAAATACAACCCTCCATCCAACTTAACCACTTAGTACCAAAAACCCATTTTAGTTAAGACATACCTCGAAAAATTCCAACTTACGCGATCATATGCCTTTTCGAAATCCACCTTTAAAACCACACAACTCCTCTTTTCTCTTTTAGCTAAATTCAAAACCTCATTAACAACTAAAACTCCATCCGCTATGAATCTTCCCGGGACAAAATCCATTTGGTTGTCCGAAACCAACTTCCCTATCACACTATGTAATCTTTTCGCCAAAAGTTTAGCCAAAATCTTATACATACACCAAAGTTTCCCTATCACACTACGTAATCTTCCCGCCAAAAGTTGTAACAAATTGTAACAACCATTTAAGATTCAGTTATAGTAGTTTTTTTATAAGAAATTATTTATATATATATATATATATATATATATATATATTAAATATGAGTACAAACCATACTCAAGAAATTTACAAAATAGAAATTTTCCTACTAATACCAACAAACCTTAGGTCTATTTTACATAAAGCCTAATGGACTATGATTTCATTCATAAAAATTACACAACACTCTATGTTTGTTTCCAATAGCCGACCACCACCAGGAATACATTTTGACATTGTGAACTATTTCCTCAATATCTCCTACACCATTGTCGAAAATTATTGCATTACGCTGTTTTCAAATTAAACACACATTCTTATTCAAATCAAATCATAGGGTTGGTGTGGTAGTGGTCTCTACGACAACGTCCACATGTATAACTCCTAAAGGTTTACTTGTCTTTCCTTCATAGTTTGATAAAATCATGTTGTGGGGTTTCAAATTAGCGACATATTTGCCAATTTTCCTTGGCAAGGAATGGGGCATTATTTTAATGCAAAGCTACACCATCTACTAAGACTTGATTTTTCCCCACATTTTTTACCATGGCACTTATAAACATGGGATTCAAGTGTTGTTGCATTACTATATTAGGCCTTTCAAACAGAACCTTGTCTTCATCGGCACACCCATCATTTATCTCATAGTAACACAAAGACTTGTGGGTTGCTAATTCCTTTTCCAATCCACTGTCATTTTCAGTCACTTCAATGATAGTATTATACTCAATGGGTAACATAAATATCAAATTAGAAATTAAATATAGCTGAGGTTTAGAACCAAAATCAAATTTATATGTGGCCATGTCTTCGTTCTCGTCTTGTGTGGCCTCTTTATCCTTGGGTTTTATCATAGGTGGAAAAAGAGGAAACAACCTTTGCTTCATTGTCCTTTTCGCCGTTTAGGCTTCATTTAGGGGTTGAACACTGCCACTTTTGTTCGAGCTTTCAACCTCGGAGGCAAATTTCTTCTTACGCTGGTGCTTTCTCAATTGTGTCATAGTCATAGGGTTTTTGCCCATGTAATTTTTAGAAGTATAGGAATACTTCTTTGAAACTTGAGAGTTGTTATGGTAAAAGAATTACATATAAACTTCGACCGATTTCCATTTATGTTGATCGGTGTGTGTTTTTCTTGCAGGTCTGACCTAGTCACCCAAGGGAACATTGGTGGGTAGGACACAAGTCCTTCTATGAATTGTTTTGTGAGAGATACCTCTTTTTTCGAAGACAAACTTGTTTTGCTTGTCATCTCTACCAACCCTTCTTGGTTGGTAGCTATATGGCTTAACCTTCTCCAGCTCTTTGACAACCTCTTTATCGATTATTGTACTACGGCGCGAACAAAGATAACTTCAAAGTCTTTGATCTTACACCTAGTTAGGATTTTATTTAGTTCTTCCTCAACTTTGGGGTAGACCATTTTCATCTGCTCAGTATAGTCGAGCATGTGACTTTGTCTACTTTCATGTCCAGGTCCTCAACAATGTCGACCATCATCACCTCTACAAGTTTGACAAAAAAGGCATCCTCTACCTTCAAAAGGTATGAGTCAATCTCCATCTGAGGCTTCTATTTGTCAGCAAAATTTATCCTTCCATCTTTTAAAGCACTTATCACCAGATCCTTGAAAATAGTATCTTGAGAAGTTTTATGACCAAGAAAATTGTGAAACTTACAAAAAAAAATGATTTTTCTTTCTTTGTTCTAATGGAGGTGTCTTGAGCCCTTTTGGGACTACTATATGGCCATCAGAAACTAACAGGTTTAAAATTTTATCACATTGGGTTACATCATATGTGTTTGTTTTTTAAATAAACTTGTCATTTTTATTTGGTTCAAAGGGATTTTTCCTATTGGAAGGCTTTAAGACCTTACACACAAAGGGAAATACTGACTTTATCTTTTCCAGATTAACTTTATTGTCTTCGACAAATTCATAACCCATGTTAGATCCTTTGATCAATTTCATCTATTTCTACAAAGGCAAGTTTTTATTTTTTGTGGTATTTATTAGACCTAGCCTTCTCGGCTTTCAAACGTTCAACTATGCCCTTTAAGTATTGGGTATCTTACTTCTTCCTAATTGAATAGTCTAACCCCTATATCCAACTCGACTAACTCATCTTCAGGCACTTGAGTGAAGCACCTCGACTTTATTATCCTAAACCTATTAAGGTAATCATCTATTGACTCAGCCAATTTTGGTATCACACTGGCTAACTCCTTCAGCCTTATCTTCGATTGACTCATGAAAAATTGTTCGTGGAACAACCTTTCTAACTGAGTCCAATTGCATATTGAATCAGGAGATTAAACACTGTTTCAATTTAATGTGTAAGTATATTCATCATATCATGGTTACTTTCAATCATTTGTTGTCTCGCAGAATGGAGGGAATTATTAGTCAAGGGTGGCATAACCTGATGGATATATCCCAATTATTCTTGTGGTTGTACCATTCGACTAGGATTGTTTATTATAGATCCTGATGCTAAGTATGGATTAAGAGGTGACACAATATACATTGCATTATCTACATATGATGATGCATTGGTTTGTAATCCTGTCATCATTGCAATTGGCATGCCATATGGTTAATCCTAAGTTTTAATTCACTTAATGGATTAAACTCTAAAACAATCCTACGGACAATTTGTGTAGAAAAGTACCATGAAAAGTGTATGTGATTGGAACTTGAATGTTTGAATGAAAAACTGGACATAAACTCTAATAGAAATAATGAAGAATTGCTTTGGAGGAAGAAAATAAACAACAAACATAATAAATATCATTAAAGTAAATGCTTCGAATTTAAAGAGTTTAAAGAAAGGAGGCTGGCTCATTCATCTTCTCACAGACTGTATTGGGGTAACCGTATTGGCGTAATGATGAGGGCTTATGCCCTGATTGGTACCACATGCATGAAGTTGAGTAAGTCCCATAATACGAAGTTGCATAAATTGCATGATGAAATGAATGTGCTTGTGTATGTTGTTGTGTATTTGAATTGGTGATGATTATATAGCTTGTGAGGCCTGAATTGCGATAACCTGCTCAAGATATTTGTCGTATATTCACCATTATATGATTTATTATATTGTTGTGATATCTCACCCTTCTGTTTGAATGTTACCTCTACGTGGATAATGAAGGATAGAAAAACACTTAGAAAGGGGGGTTTGAATAAGTGTAGTATCAAAAACTTGTAAAATAAAAACAACTTGCACAATTATTTTTATCCTGGTTCGTTGTTAACTAAACTACCACAGTCCACCCTTATCAGGTGATTTACCTCAACTGAGGATTTAATCCACTAATCACACGAGATTACAATGGTTTTCCACTTAGACACTGCTAAGTCTTCTAGAGTCTTCTGATCACAACCTGATCACTCTAGGAACAATCTGCTTAGATACCCTCTAAGACTTTTCTAGAGTCTTCTGATCTAACTGATCACTCTAGTTACAATCTGCTTAGATACCCTCTAAAACTTTTCTAGAGTCTTCTGATCTAACTGATCACTCTAGTCCTTTAAAACTTAATGTAAACAAATTCTAAGAGTATTACAATGCTTCTTAAAAGCGATAATCACAACTGTGATATTTCTCTTACAGTTTAAAGCTTACTCTCACTATATTATTACAACAGCAATAAGTGAGGTTGAAGATGAAGTTTGAGAGCTTTAAAAAAGAACAGCGTTTCAGCAAAGTTTTTGTTAAGAGTTGTATGCAGTTTCGTTAACCTTTGCTTCTCTTTAGAACTTCATTTTATAGGCGCATGAGAAGATGACCGTTGGGAGCATTTAATGCTTTACGTATTCCGTACAGCATTGCATTTAATGTTTCACACTTTTGTCAACTACCTCGAGCCTTGCTTTTGCTGTGACTACTGACGTTGCCGTTAATAGCTTCTAACGTTCCTTTTGTCAGTCAGCGTAGCCTGCCATCTTGTACTTGATTCTGATTGATCTTTTGTAGATACAACGTTTGAATATCATCAGAGTACAAACAGCTTGGTGCATAAGCATCTTCTGATCTTCTGACCTTGAAGTGCTTCTGAGCGTGATACCATTACTTCAGTGCTTCTGCTTCTGAACTCCAGTCCTTCTGATGCTTCCATAGACCATGTTCTGATTCTGCTTGACCATCTTCTGATGTCTTGCCAGACCATGTTCTGATGTTGCATGTTGAACCTTTAGAGTCAAAGCTTCTGAGCGCTGATTTGTGCATACTCTTTATATATTTCCTGAAAAGGAAATTGCATTGGATTAGAGTACCACATTATCTTAAGCAAAATTCATATACATTGTTATCATTAAATTTAAGATAATTTGATCAGAACAATTCTTGTTCTAACAATCTCCCCCTTTTTGATGATGACAAAAACATATATAAATTATATGAATTTGCAATCAGAATAACAGACGGCAAAAGACAATTACACATTTATAGCAACAGCATATAAATATAATGTGTGAGTATGTCTCCCCCTGAGATTAACAATCTCCCCCTGAGATAAATAATCTCCCCCTGAAATAAATACTGGAAGAAATTTTGCATAAAGAACTTCCCTGAGTATCTTCTATTTCAGTTGAGACGATCACACATGCTTAGATCTTCAGAATATTCACAGCTTCTGCTTCTTGCTTCCAGAGGACAGCTTCAGAGCTTGAATTTCTTCTTGAATCATTTCATGCTAGATTGTATCAGAACATTGTTGAATGTACCAAAGCATCATCAGAGCATCTTCTACATTCTGAAATGTTACAGAACAAACTATACGACAAAAGTCAGAGCATGAATGAATCAGAGCATAACACATATATATATCAGAGCATAAAATATGTATCAGAACATACAGAATGCATCAGATCATATATATAGTAAAGCTTAAACAAATATATCAGAGCATATAAGGACAGAGAAAAAGTTAGTGCATATTCCATCATTAGAATATCATAACATCCTTCTGTGGTGTCGTTTTTTTTACCTCCCCGTTTCACTTGGGAGGACGGCACGCTAGACCCTTCACGCGAAATTTGGAAGGAGAATGCGCCCGTGGTGGGATGAATTTTATTTCAGTTCTTCCTACGATATCACACGAACTTTCTTATTGTCCTACGAATAGGAAAGGGAAAAAAAGATCTCAACTAAACCCTAGGAGTTTGCTAAGTGTGGGGATTCACCTAGACTAGAAATTCTGGAGTCCGGGAGGTCGGTTATACATAGGGAAGTGTTTAAACACCCTACATATTTGTAGTACTCTATAGGAACCTTCTCTGTGTCTAAATGTGTTTGTGCTGCTAATGATTATTGGGAAAGTTTCTCCTTTGTGTTAGGAGAAGGAATTGAATTGAATAAAAGAAAGACAGACAGACAGACAGACTGACTATTTTTGGTATTTTATTAGCTCGCTGAGGTTCCTTGTGAACCTCATGCCTACATATCCCTAATGGAAGTCAGAGCTTAATGTAGTTCGGGGAACTAATTGATTATTAATTATATTTGGGTGCCTTGCTTGAAGCTCAAGGTTGAAGCTTTGAATTAAATCTCTGTTTACAGTAAAGAGACATGAAATCATCTTTACAGAGAGGTATTTGTACTATTCTACCACAAACATTTTGAAAGAGTGACAGAATAACTGGATTCATTTCATTAAGAGAGTGACCTTACTTGTGTGTTTGCAAGTATGCTAGTATCTCTTGAATGAAAGAAAGATGCTCGTCCAAATTAGGGAAAGTTACCACATGTCTGGGTTTTACTGCCAGCTCATGCCTTTCAAAATCCTAAATGGGAGACTTGATTGAAATTGAAATTGAAATGTTGAATTGTTTGTTTGTTTGAATGTGGTAGAGTAGTAAAAATATCTCTCTATAGAGATAAGCTATGTCTATCTATTGTATAAAAGATTTGACTTTAGCTGGCTTGCATGAGGCCCAAGCTTGAGGCTTTTTAATTGATTGATTATTATTATGACTCTGGGAGAAAAACTCCACTGGGGATTAATTTACAAGGGATTTTTATGTTTTGTACAAAGCCCAGAATTGAGGCTGACTCTACTTAGGGAAAATCTATCTTGACGGGTTTTATTTGGTGTTCTGTACAAAGCCCAGAATTGAGGCTGACTCTAACTAGGGGAAATATTATTTTCTTCCTTGTATGAAGCCCAAGGTTGTGGCGGACTCTTAAATAAACTGAGTATGGATGACTCCATGGGAAAAGATCCTAGATGTTAGGAATCTTTGACACACGACATATGGTTTATCTGCCTTGTACAAAGCCCAAGGTTGTGGCTACTGAACAATGAAGGACTCACTAGGGGAGACTCTATTATCTGCCTTGTACAATGCCCAAGGTTGAGGCTGACTATTAACAGGGGAGTTTTATTGTTTTGGTGCCTTGTATGAAGCCCAAGGTTGAGGCTAACTGTTTTTGTTGGATTTTGACTCTATTGAAGGATTTATTTATTAAAAGACTGGTTTTTTTTGGAAGCTAACCCTTTCCAGGGATTTTGACTCAGCTGGTGAAATTGTCTGTTAAAAGACTGATTTTTGTCATGTTTTTGGAGGCTGACCCTTTCCAGGGGTTTTGACTCTTTTGGGGAAATTATCTCCTAAGAGAATGAATCTTTGGTTTTTGAAGTGATTTTGGAGGCTAACCCTTTCCAGGGGATTTTGGATTTAAATGAGTGATTTTGGAGGCTAACCCTTTCCAGGGGATTTTGTTAAGATGAAAGAATGATTTTGGAGGCTAACCCTTTCCAGGGGATTTTTATTAAGATGATGGCAGAAAGATTATCTAATGGAGACTTCTTGTTTAAAGCCCAAGATGAAGGCTGACACTTGCTGAGGATAAGCAAACATGGATCCTAGACTCTGCTAAGGAAAATTGATGAAGATAAGGGTGACAGAGACTGTCCATGTCTCTCATTCCAAAAGGTGTACTCAATGTGAAATTGAGACAAACTTAGCTTGTTTAAAGTCTGGTTTAAATTGGAAGAAACTCACCAGGGTATGTTAAAAGGTGACTAAAGACCTGTTCCTATGTTTATAAGAAACCTGATGGGTCCTTGTATACAAGCTCAAGAGGAAGCTGGAAATGCTTTTAAGAAGCCTGTGGGTCCTTGTACAAAGCCCAAGAGGAGGCTAATCGAGGGTCATCGAGGGTCCTTGTTATAGCACAAGAGAAAGCTATGTGGTTTTGAACTTATTTTGGCTTTAAGCAAATGGGTAAGAGGTTTCACCGGGAATAATTCCTCTTTGGGTGGATGTGTCCTATTTTGGGTTCTAAGGTTTTTGCCAAGATGTTTCACCAGGAATAATTCATCTTGGGGGTTTGAACTACAGATCTCTAATTAGGAAAGAGCCTTCACCGGGAAGACATTCTCAATCCTAGGTCATATTCCTATAATATATATATAGTTTAACTGTCCTAGGGTTTATACTCAAACGTAGTTCTAAACTAATATATATGCACAGTTTTATATTTGACAGTAATTTAAATAAAGACTGTAAATTGAAAGCTTGTAAAGCCTAACCTGGATGGAGTGGAGGCCTTTGAAGAAGTATGTACAGAGCCTTACCAGTAATTTTTGTTGTTTTGATAACAGTTGAATATATATATGATAAACAGTTAATAGTTTTTGAAAACAGAAGAAGTGAAGATGGACAAAGGTCACATAGGTATCTGAAGAGTTTCACCGGGAATAATGCCCTTCAAATACCAGAAGAATGTTTTGAAAACAGAAAGAAGATTTTGAAAATACAGTTTTGTAAAACAAACTATGAAAAGAAAGAAGGTGTTGGGTCTTACACTCTAATAGAGGCCCAGAGATTATTTACTGTTTATGAAAACAGTTGAATGATTTTGAAATACTGTTGTGAAAACAGTTGATTAATGATTTGAAATGATTACTGTTATGAAAATAGTTTTATGAGTTTTAGGCTTACCTCGAAGAATGAGAAATTGGATTTCTGAGTTTGAGGTGTTACCTTGATCTTCAAGTGATATGATTGGAATAAATTAGGATCTCAACAATTATTGAGCATCCTCACCAGCGGAAAGAAACGTGCTCACAGCTTACAGCATTCCATGATCACCCAGTAATTGTTTATAGACTTCTACAGCAAATGGAAGACCAAACAAAATAGACAAAGTCCGAAGACGACAGAGAAATAATCTCGGAGTCTCGGATAAAGTGAGAAAATTCAAGTAATATATGCAACAGTAATCAAATAGAAATTTAAATGATTAATTACACAAAATAATATGAAAATATCAAACTTAAATGAAATTAATCTAAGAAAATATATTTTTTGTGATTTTTTCATAAAAGAAGAAAATAATTAGAAACATAAATATAAATATGTATCTAATATATATTTTTTTGGAGTTTTTAATAAGGATTAGAAAATTAAATTAAATCCTATATTTAATTAAAATACTAAGTTTTATTTATAATAATCTTTTTAAATAAAATTAAAGAGACCAAAAAAAAACTAGCAATGGGCCAAGGAGGTGTTAAAAACGAAATGGGGGTGCAGCCCAATATGTGACTAAGCTGAATAAAAAAAACATGGGTCGGACCGGGTCGGGTCAGTGTGACCCGGATCCACCCTTTGTTACTACACACTTGTGGATTTAGGGTGTGTTTGGATTGGCGGTTGACAGAATTGATTCTAGTAGAATTGAGTTTGGTAGAATTGATTCTAGTAGAATTGAGTTTAGCAGAATTGATTTATGTTTGGATACACTTTTGTAAAAGTGAGTTGAATAATAAATTACAGTGTAAAAATCATCCAGAATCAATTCTAGAGGCAAAAGCTACAAATTCTAGCTTCAAGTAGAATCAATTCTGAAGACAGAATCAATTCTACTTTTATCAAACCAAACATCTTAAAATCATCAAGAATTGATTCTACACCTCTAGAATTGCTTTTGGCCTTTTCAAAAGCCAAACCAAACATGCACTTAGAGAAAAACCTAAAACAAAGAGGCAGAACGAACTCCTCTCTCTCTCACGCTTCTGAAAAACAAACTTTTAGAAGAAAAATCTTCTCCTTCCTCGCAACAATCAACAACAACGAAACCCTCTCTTTGCTCTTCTCACGGCAACAAAACCAACAGACTCTCCTCCCTTGGTTCCTCACTCAAATCACGATTTTCTCTCTCTCAGAATCCTTTCTCTCGCTCACGCTTTCACTCGCGGCTCTCTCTTGGTTTCTTTCACGGTGAAGAACAACAATCATAACTCGACCTCACTCTTTCTCGGTCGCTTTTGCTCTCTCTCTAAACGAAATCAACAAGTAATCAAACCTCTCACTCGGTTTCTCATAGTGGATGACTCTCTCTCTCTCTCTCTCTCTCTCTCTCTCTCTCTCTCAGTGAATGATTTTCGGCCATGGGAGGAGGACCAGAGGAAAAATCCAGGTATCACCTCTTAATTTCGTTTTCACTCTTGTTTAACAGTATAGCAACAATAACTTATGCTACTTCATATGTTTCTGGAAATTTTATTCTAACAGGGAACTATGTTCACAGCAGCAATAATATTGAGAGTAAGAGTGGAATTGACTTACCTACGGCGAGGAGATTTTCACCGGTTATTGTTGAGGTATGTTCCTAATTCCTTATGCTGCTGCGAAATTGTTGCTAATTGTTGTTATTCTGAACCGAACTTCTGTTGTTACTGCTTCGGAAATGTTGTGGTTGAATGATTCAAAACCGTGTTGCCGTTGCGCTTTGATTTTGTTGAAAATTTGTTGTTATCGCTGCTGTGATTTACTTCTGAATTGTTGTTGATGCTTCACCGAATTCTTCCTGCTTCAGGTTGATGAAGATGATGCGCGAATGATGTGTAAACACGGGGCTGCAACTGGAGGTATGACTTTGAACCTCCTTTCTTCTTTTTCTGGAAATTCGGGTGGTGTTGTTGAAGAACACCCTCGAATTGTTGTTGATTGTTGTAGAACAACTTTGAATTGTTGTTACTAACAACCCCACCCTTCTTTCTAAAATTATGGTAGGCTTTTTGATGAAGGTGGTGCCACCACCTCTTTGGATTGTGGGAGACTTGAAGATGAACTTCAAGTTGCTTGGAGACTTGAAGATGAAGATCTTCAAGTGAGGTATGAAGAATTACCTCCTCCTTCTTTGTAACTAGAATGCTCACCTCCAATAGAGAGTCTCTTGGCTTGAGAATTTCTTCTTGCCAAGAGGTCTATTGAACAATATGAGTAATAGAGAGAAGAGAGAAAGCAAGAATTTAAGTTGCTTTGGTGTAACAAATACTATGGAGAGCCCTTCTATTTATAGGCAAAAATTAGGATATGTTAGGTATTATGTAACTTTGTAGTCAAGTTTGTGATTCTTGTAAGAAAGGAATATCCAAAATGACATAAGCCAAAGATTCCTCTATGGCATAAGCCAAAAGATTCCTTTATGACATAAGCCATGTGAGAAAATTTTCATGTCATTTTATGATATCTCTAAGTTGTAGAAATTTATGACATAAAAATCTCTCTTTGACTTTCTTTGACTTTCTTTGACTTTTGACTTGATTTGAACTTTTGCTAAATTCACCCCTTTTATGTCTCTTTTTCATGTCACATGAGGACCTTTTTTGAAGAAAACATGAAGAAAGAGACTTGGACATCAAGAATGGAGATTTGAAGATTTCAAGAATGAATTCAAGAATGTCTTTGTATTTTTGTTTTCTTGTAATTCAAATTGAATTCCACTTTAGAATTGTATGAACTTGTATTCTTGAAAGTGAATAGAATTTGAAAGTTGTAATATCTTTGAACCTTGCATTGAACTTGAAATGTTGTACTCTTGAATTTTGGATAAAGTCCCTCTTGTAATTCATTTGAAATTTGGAACTTTGTAAAGAATGAACTTCATTTGTGAATGTTTGAATTTCTTTTGAAATCCTTGAATGAAGTTGTATGAACCATGAATATTGGATATTCTTAGAGTGAATTTTGAACTTTGCAAACTTTGAATGATCCATGGTAGTTCTTGAATGGAAATTCCTTGAAGTGATGTGAAGAATATTTTTGCACCAATGAACTTGAATTCTTGAATTTATGGTTTTAAACCATACTTGGAAATAATCTTTCAACAAATGGACTAAAAGATAATTCTCGCAAATTCCATGAATTGTTTCAAACTTGTATCATCTTTCAAATAATCCATAAGAAACAATTTCTTCACCATGATGAATCCATAGGCCAAGAGTCGCGAAATAAATTCCAAACAAAATTCTTGAATCCCACAAATGGCAATGGCGCCTTTAAATGAAAATCTCCATGGATATGAAGTTATTTTGCAAAGAATGACTGGATAAATGCAGTCTTGATCATGGATTCCAAACCGATCAAGAAACATTTTTGAATTTGACGTCAACGATGTGACATCTCAGGGGGGGTCAAAAATTAGGGTATGACACCTTCCTTCTTGCTTCTGATTCTGAAGCTTCATAGCACTCAGCTTGCTTCAGTTTCCATGAGCTTATTCCCTTTTACAGAATTGCGTTTCCCCATGGTTTTGCTTCTAGTGTTGAGCTTTGAAAGATGTCTTCAATCCTGCAAAACACTTAAACAACACAGAACTTACAAGTTCTTGTTAGAAATGTGGGGACTTTCACCCAGTAACTGATAACATAAATCATATCATTTATCACATTTTCTCCCCCTTTTTGTCATAACATCAAAAAGAATATAAAAGATTCAGATGTAGAAAACGACAAACAGAAGAACTTTCATTGATCAAACACACAGAGGTACAAAAGATATGCAGAGAAAGACAGATGCAAGAAGCAAAGAGACAATTAAGACTCAAAGACTAAGACCCTAGCTTAGACATAATCTTGGCCAGCATAGCTTGAATCCCAGCATTACTCTCATTCTGACTTTGGATGAAGGCGCGAAACTCAGCATTGGTTTCATCTTGCATATGCATCCGAGAAGCCATCTCAACCTGGGTCTTCTGAATGACCTCTAGAGTCCTTGCCAGAACAGAGAGTTCACCAGAAGAAGCTTCACAACTTCTGTTCAGAGGATCAGCATTGATCACCATTGCTTCCATGGCAGTCTTCTGAGAGAGATCATGAGAAGGATTTTCCTCAACAGGAATTTCTTCAACAGAATGATCTTCAGCTTCAGCATCAGCATCTTCCATCTCAACATCATCTCCGTACACTGGAGTAGGAAGATCAGAATCTCCATTCTCAAGAGCTTGCAGAATGGCAGCTAGATTCCTTGGGGCAGAAGGGCCTTCAACATCTGGAGGAGCAGCAACTTCTGGAATCACCATGTCAGGATCTTCTGCAGAAGGATTTGCTCTCAGAAGGTCGAACAGCCATCTGAAATCTCCAAGCAGCACTGGATACTGAGGTCTCCAGACCACAATATCTCTGCAAGGGTTAGCTTCCATTGCAGCAGCAAGTCTTGCTTCTTCAAGTTCATCCACAAACCTCTTCTCTTCAACAGCAACATTGTTTCTGAGGGGATGGTAGTAGATACCATTATCACCCTCCAGAAGGTAACCAGCATGACCAGGAGCAGCAGCCACTAGTCTCTTCTGTACTCCCATTGCTCCTACTTGAAAATCCTGGCGAAAATTTCTCCAGAGGTTTCGCATAGAAACATCATCAAGACCACTGAAGAAGGCATCCTTCAGAAGATCCAGCCTGCTAATCACCTCATGTCTGAACAGCTCTAGGTAGATATGGGGTTCAGGTTCAGGTGGATTGAAGGTGAATTTGTAGTCAGGGTAGAGAAGGCAGTAGGGGTTGGATTTTCTGGTAGGTAGGGGATGGGATAGAGAAGGTGAAGGTGTGGTGTTAGAGGAGGATGGGATATCTGTGGGGATGATTGAGGATGAAGGGATATCTGTGATAGGGGTAGGAGAAGAAGGAATTATTATGATGGGGGTTGATGAAGATGGTTTATCAGAAGGAGTTGGGGGAAGGATACTCAGTGGTGTAGGGTTTAAGACAGGAGAGGAAAGAGAAGGTGGAAGAGGATTAGGTATAGAGAAGGTATTTTGTGGTTCAGAAGGAAGTGGTTAGGTAGAAGATTGAGGAACAGAAGGAGGAGGTGTAAAGACATGCCTTGTAACTGTTGCAGAAGGAGCATTTGCAGATCTGGGAGTACGAAACGAATCTCTGATCTTCTACTGCCTGTATTCAGGAGTGTTCACCTTGTCAGGATCATAGGTGACCCTCAGCTTCTTTGCTTGCTTGGCCTCATCTTCTTGAGCCTTTCTTTTTAGCCTAGCCTGTTGTTTCTTCTGATCCTTCTTCTGAAGATCATCTTTGGACAGAAGTACTCTTCCACGGATCCAAGCAGGATCAACTTCTGATTGCTTCCGTACAGAATCTTCCAAGTGATGCTTGACAGCCTTGTGGAGTTCTCGATGGAACAATGTGGCAAAACCGTCAACAGGAACTCTCCTTGACAGAATGTCAGGAAAGCTTGTACCAACAGAAGATACCGTCTGGATGAGATCAAGTCTGAACAAATCCACACCGTTGAAGACGGGACCTTGAACCACTCCAAGAAATTGGGACACATTGAAATTCTGGACTCAGACACACGATGTCTTACAGGATGTCACGACATCATTATCTGAATGTTTTCAAACAAATGAACAAAGAGTAAACAGTAAACAACACAGGAAAATTGTTAACCCAGTTTGGTGCAAACACACCTACATCTGGGGGCTACCAAGCCAGGGAGGAAGTCCACTATAAGTAATATTAATTCAAGGTAATACAACTCAATATTACGCCTCTCACTTAATATCTACCCAATGCAACTTCAATCTAAACAACTAGACCAGAGTTCCTACTCACTCCCCCTCAATCACAGCAGTGATGAAAAACTAACAGACGAAAAGCACGAGAAGACACTCTTCAAAACACACCTTGATCTTGCTTAAAAGCTTTGATCAAGAACAATAGTACTCTTGCTTAAAAGCTTTGAGTACTTTTTACAACTCAAAACAAAGAAACGCCTATACCAAGACAATCATCATGATGATTGTTTGGCTTACAAGAAAACTACAACAAGAAAACTAAATCAACAAAAGCTCTAACAGTTTCTTCACACACAAAACCTGACGGCAACAGCAGCTCCTACACCGATTAAAAACCCTTCAGACAATACAGCAAATGGGCCTTGGATCCACAAAATAGTTTTTGCCCTAATTAAACCAAATCTCCATTATACAAGGAATTGATAATAGTAATCATCCAAGACGTCCTTTAAACACACCAGAATCCATTATTACCAAATATAGCGCATAAGGTCTTGACAGATCATACAATCATAAGAAGTAATAGAAAATAACGAACAGCTGCGAATGTCATGACATCGGCCTTGACATCAGGTAAAGGCCTGTATTAGGAAGCACATCACAACAACAGAAAGTATGTCATGACACTGTTTTTGACAAGATATAGCCACAATAAGTTTTACCAAAAATTACAGCCAATCAACAACATCTACAAACTCCCCCTTTGGCGAATTTTTGGCTAAAACACTAATAGATGCAAAGCAGATACCAGAGCATACAGCAGCCAACAACAGAAAAAAATTCTGTAAGAAAACAGCAGCAACTTGATTCAACTTGATTAATCACCAAAAAAAAAACTACTTAATCAATTGTTACAGAAACCACTTGTCATTGTTAGGGAGAACCAGAGAACACCCAAATAAAGGGAACCAAGAAAAAAACATGTCCAAGTAAAAAAAACCAAAAGATCACTAGAACAATAAGATAACCATTACAACCAACACAACCAAAAGCACACACACTACTCCCCCTTTTTAGCCACAAAAGGAGCCAAGCACCAAATGAAGATTTAATCTTCAGAGCCAGCAGTACCATCATCATCCTCCTCACTCATCTCTTCATCACTAGAGCTACTAGACTTATATTCATCCTCACTATCAGCATCCATATCATCATTCATCTTCTCACCATCACCACCAACAGCATGATCATCATCACTATCAGCAGACTGCTCAAGACTGAGTATAAGCTGTTCAAGCTTCATCTTCCTATTTTCCAGCTCTTTGCAGGTCTCCTTCAGCTCAGCTATAAGAGAGGCTTTGGTCACAGACTTGCTAGTTTGAGATGTCCCAGCAGATGTTGAGGCATCAGTCCTTTGAAGCAGTTTCCCTTTTGCAAACAGAATCTTTAGCTTTCAAGATGCCAGGGTATTGCTTTAGGATGATTCCACATATTAGGGATGGAAAGGCAATAGGAAGCTTAGTAGCAGAGGTACCTGCATGTCTCATAGTCTGGTCAAAAATATAGGTTCCATAGTCAAACACAGTCTTGGTCCCTATAGCATAAATGAATCTTCCTAAACCAACAGCAATGGTAGAGGTGTGATTGGTGGGCACCCAGTTGGCAGAGCCAATTTTATGCAGCAGAGCATACTTAACAGTCAAGAGACTAGCAGACAGTTTGCTTTTGATGGGCCACTTTTTCACCTTACCCCCAGTGATGGTGTTGCAGACCTCATTATCAGTTACTTCAAGCTCAGGTTGAGCTTCAGCATTTCTACCTAGAAAGTGATTGATAACAACAGGGGAGAACTCTATGCATTTTCTTCTAACATAAACTTTATGAAAATCATCTGTTCTACCATCAGCACAGTCTTGAGATAAATTGACAATAAACTCTTTCACAAGCATTTCATAGCATTTAGAGAATTGAGAAACAGTCTTAATCAAACCTGCAGTTTTGATGAGCTGCATTACCTCTTGATTCTCCAGAGCATCATTTGCTAACTCTCTTTCAAGGGCCAGCCTTCTTTGATACACAAATTTCCACTGGATTGCATTGGAAGCATAGTGCAGATATATGTTATCCAAGGGAACATCACGGATCTTTGTAGCAGATTTAGTAACAGCAATTTTCTTCTTGGAGGGGATGTCAGGGACATCACTTGGGACATCAGCTTCAGAGTCAGAGATGCTTCTTTCCTTCCTCTTCTTCACACTAACTTTGCTTCCAGATTTTGAGGGTCCAGTAGGAACTTTCTTCATCTTATCTTTAGTAACAGTCTTCAAAGGAGTAACCTGTGGCTTGAGAGAATGTTGTTGACAGACTTGTTTTCCCTTACGAGCCTTGACCCTGTTGGAGATGCTGGAGATGAGGTCATCATCAGCAATATCAATAGGATCATCAAGATCATCTAGATCCACCACATCATGAACATTAGGGTTTTCATCTTTCTTAGCAGGAACAGCAGAAACCTCTTCATCTTTCTCAGGAGCAAGAGTCTCATCATCTTTGGACTCAGATGCTTCAACATTGATAGCTTCAGATGTTTCAACATCTTTGGCAACAGGGGTCTCATTAACAGATGTCTCAACATCCTTAGTAACAGGAGTCTCATCATTTTTCTCAGCAGATGTTTCATCATTATCAACAGTTGTCTTAACATCTTTATCAACAGGGGTCTCATCATCTTGCACACCTTGATCATCATCGGAAGCAGGCATTTGGGCTAGAGGAATAGAAATTCCTTCAACTTTGTGCCCTTCATTCAAGATTCTGGTGACCATATTTGCAATCGCATTATGAACATAGGAAGTGCCCTCTCTATGTTGGACAGAAAACGTTTCTGGGACAGATCCTCCGGTTGATTTTCTTGCATGCATCTTTCTTGGTTGACTGCGAGCAGAATCGGAAGGAGGGACAGAGTTCAATGGCACAACATCCAGCACAACATCTTGATTGCTCACAACATTTGATGCCCTAGAACCTGATGCTGTTTCAGAGATGGGAGAAGATTTCTTTGAGGAAGGACTCTGAGACATGGTGAGAGAAAATGAGAGGCTGGGTAAGGAGTGATGAATACAGGAACACAGTGAGATAGCGTGAGTGTGGAGGAGAGGTTGTGGAGGAATGGAAACCGTTTGAGTAACTTGCAAGAAGGGGGGAAAATACACTTTAATGTGTAATGATATCCAAGATTTGGAGAGAGAAATAGTGCTGGCCCCACCCTCAATTAATTGCCATAGTCTTTCATAAAGACAAATGCCTAATTTGTTTCTTAGATTTTCAGACTTATTTGCATCTAAGACTTTTGTAAAACTGTCAGCAAGTTGAAGATCTGTGGCAGCATGTTCCAAGCCAATTATTTTGTCCTCAACAAGATCTCTGATGTAGTGATGTCTAATATCACTATGCTTGGTCTTGCTGTACTGGATGGAATTCTTTGAAATGTTGATGGCACCTAAGTTGTCACAATATAATGTCATGACATCTTGTGTGACATTGTATTCTGATAACATCTGTTTCATCCAAACAAGTTGAGAACAGCTACTTCCCAAGAAGGAACATCCTCCTGAAGTTCTTTTTCTGTTATCAGCACTGCCTTCCCAGTCTCTTAGATAAGGATGACCAAGTTTTTGGTGCCATAGCTTTGCTTCTTCTTCTTTAGAGCATATAGTAGAATAGCTGGATTCCTGAGACACCCACAAGAAGCAGTTATTTTTGGATCTGACACCCCTCATTACTACTTCCTTTTCTTCATTAGTAACCACACACTCATCTTTAGTGAAGTTGACTTGGTATCCTTGGTCACAGAGTTGACTGATGCTTATAAGATTGGCAGTCAGGTCTTTGACCAATAGAACATCTTCTAAATTTGGCACTCCTGAACACTCTAATTTTCCAACTCCTTTGATTTCACCTTTAGCTCCATCACCAAAGGTTACATAACTAGTAGAATGACTCTTGATATCAACAAGCAGATTCTTGAGTCCAGTCATGTGTCTGGAGCATCCACTATCAAAATACCAGTCTTCTTTGGCTGAAACTCTAAGAGATGTATGAGCTATTAAAGCCATACTTTTAGGTTTCCATTGTTGCTTCTGAATGGGCATGATCTGCTTAGGTTTGTAAACAGGAGCTTGATTTGGATATCCATATAGTCTGAAGCAAAAAGGCTTAATGTGTCCAAATCTTCCACAGTAATGACATCTCCATCTTTGAAACTTCTTCTTCATTTCACCTTTCTCGTGATGTTGAGTCACATGTTTTGACATCGGCTTCGACATCTCAGCTTCAGGTTTAGTTCTGCTACTATCTTGGACATAATTCTTTGCACTGACAAATCCTATGCCAGACATATCTCTTGAACTTTTTCCAACCTGCAAGATCTCCTCCAGCATATCTGTGCCATTATTCAACATTTTTACTGATTTAGACATCTGATCAAGTTTGGATTGTAACAGGATAATTTCATCATTCAATTCAGATATAGTTTCATTAAGCTCTTTGTTGTCTGCCTCCAACTGGGCTATGTATTTCTTCTGCTTTTCACCTTGTTGACATACTTCAGCACTTCTGATACAGAGCTTTCTGTAGGAGGTTGCCAGTTCTTCAAAGGATAGCTCATCTTCACTAGAGTCTTCATCTGAGTTGTAGACTCCAGTCAGAGCTGTGACATGTTTGGCTGATTCTTCTTCAAAATCACTCTCAGAATCTTCATCAGACCAGGAGACTGACAATCCTTTCTTTTGTTTCTTGAGATAGGTAGGGCATTCAGCTCTAATATGTCCATACCCTTCACATCCATGACATTGAATCCCTTTACTGTGATTGTATTTTTCTTCTGGTTTATCTCTTCTGCCAGAGTCATAAGATCTACTGATGTCAGATGAGATGTTCTTGACATTAGGTCTTGGCTTCTAATCCATTCTTCTTATAATTTTGTTGAATTGTTTGCCAAGCATAGCTATAGATTCAGATAGATTCTCTTCACTACTTTCCTCTACTTCCTCTCGAGAGTTGGACACAAAGGCTATGCTTTTGTTCTTCTTTTCAGAATTTTCACTGATTCCCATTTCAAAGGTTTGAAGAGATCCAATTAACTCCTCTACCTTCATACTGCTGATGTCCTGTGCCTCTTCTATAGCTGTAACTTTCATATCAAATCTCTTAGGTAGGGATCTAAGAATTTTCCTCACCAACTTTTCATCAGACATTTTTTCTCCCAAAGCTCCTGAGGTATTAGCAATATCGAGTAAATTCATATGAAAATCCTTAATACTTTCATCATCCCTCATCCTTAGATTTTCAAACTTTGTAGTTAGCAGTTGAAGTCTTGACATCTTCACTTTGGAGGTGCCCTCATGAGTAGTCTTTAGGATATCCCAGACATCTTTGGCTAGTTCACACTGGTGCACCAGTCTGAATATATTTTTGTCAATTCCATTGAATAAAGCATTTAGAGCTTTAGAGTTGCCAAGCGCCAATGCCTCTTCATCTTTGTCCCACTCTTCCTCTGGTTTAAGAGTTTTGTTGCCATCTTTATCAGTAATAACAGGATGTTCCCATCCTTTGTTCACAGCTCTCCATGCTTTGCTATTCACAGATTTCAGAAAAGCCACCATGAGAGGTTTCCAATAATCATAATTAGAACCATCCAGAATGGGTGGTCTCATTATAAATCCACCACCTTCTTTGTCCATCGAACCAGAAAATACTTTCCCTAGATCTCACCCAGTAAAAACAGGCAGGGTGCCTGCTCTGATGCCAATTGAAATTCTGGACTCAGACACACGATGTCTTACAGGATGTCACGACATCATTATCTGAATGTTTTCAAACAAATGAACAAAGAGTAAACAGTAAACAACACAGGAAAATTGTTAACCCAGTTCGGTGCAAACACACCTACATCTGGGGGCTACCAAGCCAGGGAGGAAGTCCACTATAAGTAATATTAATTCAAGGTAATACAACTCAATATTACGCCTCTCACTTAATATCTACCCAATGCAACTTCAATCTAAACAACTAGACCAGAGTTCCTACTCACTCCCCCTCAATCACAGCAGTGATGAAAAACTAACAGACGAAAAGCACGAGAAGACACTCTTCAAAACACACCTTGATCTTGCTTAAAAGCTTTGATCAAGAACAATAGTACTCTTGCTTAAAAGCTTTGAGTACTTTTTACAACTCAAAACAAAGAAACGCCTATACCAAGACAATCATCATGATGATTGTTTGGCTTACAAGAAAACTACAACAAGAAAACTAAATCAACAAAAGCTCTAACAGTTTCTTCACACACAAAACCTGACGGCAACAGCAGCTCCTACACCGATTAAAAACCCTTCAGACAATACAGCAAATGGGCCTTGGATCCACAAAATAGTTTTTGCCCTAATTAAACCAAATCTCCATTATACAAGGAATTGATAATAGTAATCATCCAAGACGTCCTTTAAACACACCAGAATCCATTATTACCAAATATAGCGCATAAGGTCTTGACAGATCATACAATCATAAGAAGTAATAGAAAATAACGAACAGCTGCGAATGTCATGACATCGGCCTTGACATCAGGTAAAGGCCTGTATTAGGAAGCACATCACAACAACAGAAAGTATGTCATGACACTGTTTTTGACAAGATAGAGCCACAATTAGTTTTACCAAAAATTACAGCCAATCAACAACATCTACACGCATCAAGGGTCCTGATGGAATCCAGTAGATTGCTTTCAATCAGAATGTCAGATATCATTCTGGCGAAAGGAATAGTGTTCCTTGGAATATGAGGGTACTTAACCCTTTCTTCTTCTCTTGACTCAAAAATGGCAGTCTTCAGATTCTCAAACAAAATGTGAGAGATGTTGAGTTCTATCTTGCTGCCAATACAGAAGAGAGTGTACTTGTGATTCGGACTGATGTAGGCGGAGGAGGAGAACATCTTCTTTCTGTGGTGAAGAGAACCCAGAATAATCTCAGCCCATACTTGATAAAACGGCCTCAAAGTGCCCATTTTATGAGATTCAGTGCCGAAGGCAAGAGAGATTTGATTTTCAACTTGATACCAGTTAACCGTTCCAGGTTGAAAACCAGTCCAACCTTCTTCATCATTCAGATTGTACAGCATCCTGATGAGCTTTTCAGTAATAACCACTTCATGCCCTAGCACGAAGGAAATGATAGCAGTTGGGGTAACCGTTGCATGTACCCATAAGTCCTTCACAAGTTCAGGATAAATTGGTCCAACCAATCTATCAAGATATTTTGACCATCCTTGTTCCAATATTCTGACGTCACACAGAAAACCATTTGCTCTGAGGTTGTTAAAGTCCACAGCAGATTCACAAAGAACTTCCAGTTCGTCAGTGGGAATCATGCATGTTTTCAAAGGAGCATACCCATATTTGCGTAGAAGAATCTGAGTAGAGGTCAATTTTTCTACTGGGCTTGATGAACTTGAAGATGAATACATGATGATTATGCTTTGAGATCAGATCAGAAACTAGGGTTTGAAGGAAACAAATGCAGAGAGAGAGATACACAAATGGAGAGAGAGTGAAAAGGATGAAATGAAAATGAAGCGGGTTATTTAAACGGTTTGAAAAAGAAATTAAAATTAAAGAAAAAAGAAAACTGTTTTAAATGAAATGATTACAAGAAAAAAGACATTAATGCGCATTTAATGAGAAATAACATTAGGAGAGATAATGTGACAAAGTGAAATGATTTGCACAGTTACCTAGGGCGGCGTCTCCTCAACTGCACGCATGCTTATCCAAAAATAGAGAACACGTGTTCATTTTCTGGAAAGACTGGTGACAGCTGTTAGTCAAGAAGGTAACTTCTGATGCTAGGTAAACTTTTTCATCTTCTTATTCTGATTACTGATTTAGACTACCATTCTTTATGAATGATCTGGTTCTGATAGGATCATTCTTCTTTCCAAGAATGGCATCTTCTGAATGAGCAGAAGTGAGTTTGGAATATCTTCTGACAGTTGGTTCTTCAGAAATGCTTAGATTCTCCAAAGAAGCTGCAACTTGATCTTCAGATTCTTTACTTCTGAGAAGTTCTGCTTCTGATGCTTTGCTTCTTGGTTCTACTGCTTCTGATATATCAATATCAAAATCTGCAAAATTCTCAAACTGCTTTGGCTTTTCAAGACCAAGCTTATCATCAAACCTGATATTGATTGATTCTTCTACAACCAATGTTTCAGTATTGTATACTCTGTAGCCTTTTGAGCGTTCAGAATATCCAAGAAGGAAACACTTTTGTGCTTTAGAATCAAACTTACCAAGATGATCTTTAGTATTTAGAATAAAACATACACATCCAAAAGGATGGAAATATGAAATGTTGGGCTTTCTGTTCTTCCACAATTCATAAGGAGTCTTATTTAGAATAGGTCTGATAGAGATTCTATTCTGAATGTAACATGCAGTGTTTATTGCTTCTGCCCAGAAATGCTTAGCCATATTGGTTTCATTGATCATGGTTCTGGCCATTTCTTGTAGAGTCCTATTCTTTCGCTCTACAACTCCATTTTGCTGTGGAGTTCTAGGACAAGAGAAATCATGGGCAATGCCATTTTCTTTGAAGAACTCCTCAAAGAATTTGTTCTCAAATTCACCACCATGATCACTTCTAACCTTTATGATTTTGCACTCTTTCTCAGATTGGATCTGAGTGCAGAAATCAAAGAACACTGAATGAGACTCATCCTTGTGTTTTAAGAACTTTACCCATGTCCAGCGGCTATAATCATCAACGATGACTAATCCATATTTCTTCCCTCTGACAGATGCTGTTTTGACTGGGCCAAACAGATCAATATGCAAGAGTTCTAACGGCCTTGAGGTAGACACAACATTCTTAGACTTGAATGTAGGTTTGGAGAACTTGCCTTTCTGACATGCTTCACAAAGAGCATCTGATTTATATTTCAGATTAGGGAGTCCTCTGACAAGATTTAGTTTGTTAATCTGAGAAATCTTTCTCAAACTAGCATGTCCTTATCTTCTATGCCAGACCCACTGCTCTTCAGAAACAGACATAAGACAAGTTATCTTCTGATTCTTGAGATCTTGAAGATCTGTCTTATAAATGTTGTTCTTCCTCTTGCCTGTAAATAGGATTGAGCCATCCTTCTGACTTACAGCCTTGCAAGACTTTTGGTTGAAGATTATATCATAACCATTGTCACTTAATTGACTTATGGACAATAAGTTATGTGTTAATCCTTCTACAAGAAGTACATTAGTTATGGAAGGAGAGTTACCAGACTTTATAGTTTCAGAGCCAATTATCTTGCCCTTCTGATCTCCTCCAAACTTGACTTCTCCACCAGATTTAAGCACCAGGTCTTGGAACATAGACCTTCTTCCTGTCATGTGTCGCGAGCATCCAGAGTCCAGGTACCATGACATGTTGTGCTTTGTCTTCTTTGCAGCCAAGGATATCTGCAATAGGAATAATCTTTTCCTTAGGTACCCACATTTTCTTGGGTCCTTTCTTGTTAGTTTTCCTCAAGTTCTGATTGAACTTGGGTTTAGCATTATAAGCAATAGGAGGAACAGCATGATAAGACTTATTCTGAGTTCCATGATATTTCTTAGGTTGTGTCACATGCTTCTTGGTGTGTGTTATGTGAAAGCTTTGAGCATGTTATGTGTGCCTAATATCATGTGAGTGGCCATACTTGAACTGATCATACAATGGCTTGTATGTGATTTTCATATCATCTACAGGTTCAAGTTTGTATGGGGTTTCACCCTCAAAACCAATGCCAACTCTCTTGTTTCCAGAAACAGCATATATCATAGAAGCTAGCTGACTTCTACCAATACTTCTAGATAGGAACTTCCTGAAGCTTAAATCATATTCTTTCAGAATATGGTTTAGAATAGGAGTGGACTTTTCTGAATCAGAAGAAGATCCAATGTTGTTGGATAATTTTAAAACTTTTTCTTTTAATTCAGAATTTTCCAACTCAAGCTTCTTAGTTTCAAATTCAAATTGCTTTTTCAGCTTTTTGTATTTGATACTAAGATGAGCTTTTAGTTCAAGAAGCTCTGTTAAACTGGAAACTAACTCATCTCTAGTTAGTTCAGAAAATACCTCTTCAGAATCTGATTCTGACGTAGATTCTGATCCATCATTGACAGTGGCCATCAGTGCAATGTTTGCCTGCTCATCTTCAGAGTCTGATTCATCTTCTGACTCATCCCATGTTGCCATAAGACCTTTCTTCTTATGAAACTTCTTCTTGGGATTTTCCTTCTGAAGTTTTGGGCACTCATTTTTGTAGTGTCCAGGCTCATTGCATTCGTAGCACATGACCTTCTTCTTGTCAAATCTTCTGCCTCCAGAAGATTCTCCTCTTTCAGGCTTCTTTGAGCTTCTGAAGCTCTTGAACTTCCTCTGCTTGCTTTTCCAGAGTTGGTTAACTCTTCTGGAAATCATGGACAGTTCATCTTCTTCTGATTCTGATTCTGATTCTTCAGAATCTACTTCTTCAGCCTGAAAAGCATTAGTGCATTTTTTATAATTAGATTTTAATGCAACAAACTTACCTTTCTTCTGAGGTTCATTGGCGTCAAGCTCAATCTCATGACTCCTCAGGGCACTGATCAGCTCTTCCAAAGAGACTTCATTCAGATTCTTTGCTATCTTGAATGCAGTCACCATTGGGCCCCATCTTTTGGGCAAGCTTCTGATGATCTTCTTCACATGATCAGCCTTGGTGTAGCCTTTGTCCAGAACTCTTAATCCAGCAATTAGAGTTTGAAATCTTGAAAACATCTTTTCAATGTCTTCATCATCCTCCATCTTGAAGGCTTCATACTTCTGGATTAGCGCAAGAGCTTTGGTTTCCTTGACTTGAGCATTTCCCTCATGAGTCATTTTCAAAGACTCATATATGTCATGGGCAGTTTCCCTGTTAGATATCTTCTCATACTCAGCATGAGAGATAGCATTCAGCAAAACAGTCCTGCACTTGTGATGATTTTTGAATTCCTTCTTTTGCTCATCAGTCATTTCTTTTCTTGTGAGCCTCACACCACTGGCTTTAACTGGATGTGTGTAACCATCCAACAGAAGATCCCATAGATCAGCATCTAGACCAAGAAAGTAACTTTCAAGTTTATCTTTCCAGTATTCAAAGTTTTCACCATCAAACACTGGTGGTCTAGTATAACCATTGTTACCATTTCCATTGTATTGCTCAGCAGAGCCAGATGTAGATGTAGGTGTGTTTGTTGGAATTTCACCAGCCATCTTTTACTGAAGCGTTTTTCTCTTCCTGAATCTTTTCTAAACACGATTAAGTGCTTGCACCTTAGAACCGACGCTCTAATGCCAATTGAAGGATAGAAAAACACTTAGAAAGGGGGGGTTTGAATAAGTGTAGTATCAAAAACTTGTATAATAAAAACAACTTGCACAATTATTTTTATCTTGGTTCGTTGTTAACTAAACTACTCCAGTCCACCCTTATCAGGTGATTTACCTCAACTGAGGATTTAATCCACTAATCACACGAGATTACAACGGTTTTCCACTTAGACACTGCTAAGTCTTCTAGAGTCTTCTGATCACAACCTGATCACTCTAGGAACAATCTGCTTAGATACCCTCTAAGACTTTTCTAGAGTCTTCTGATCTAACTGATCACTCTAGTAACAATCTGCTTAGATACCCTCTAAGACTTTTCTAGAGTCTTCTGATCTAACTGATCACTCTAGTCCTTTACAACTTAATGTAAACAAATTCTAAGAGTATTACAATGCTTCTTAAAAGCGATAATCACAATTGTGATATTTCTCTTACAGTTTAAAGCTTACTCTCACTATATTATTACAACAGCAATAAGTGAGGTTGAAGATGAAGTTTGAGAGCTTTCAAAAAGAACAACGTTTCAGCAAAGTTTTTGTTAAGAGTTGTATGCAGTTTCGTTAACCTTTGCTTCTCTTCAGAACTTCATTTTATAGGCGCATGAGAAGATGACCGTTGGGAGCATTTAATGCTTTGCGTATTCCGTACAGCGTTGCATTTAATGTTTCACACTTTTGTCAACTACCTCAAGCCTTGCTTTTGCTGTGACTACTGACGTTGCCGTTAATAGCTTCTAACGTTCCTTTTGTCAGTCAGCGTAGCCTGCCATCTTGTACTTGATTCTGATTGATCTTTTGTAGATACAACGTTTGAATATCATCAGAGTACAAACAGCTTGGTGCATAAGCATCTTCTGATCTTCTGACCTTGAAGTGCTTCTGAGCGTGATACCATTACTTCAGTGCTTCTGCTTCTGAACTCCAGTCCTTCTGATGCTTCCATAGACCATGTTCTGATTCTGCTTGACCATCTTCTAATGTCTTGCCAGACCATGTTCTGATGTTGCATGTTGAACCTTCAGAGTCAAAGCTTCTGAGCGCTGATTTGTGCATACTCTTTATATATTTCCTGAAAAGGAAATTGCATTGGATTAGAGTACCACATTATCTTAAGCAAAATTCATATACATTGTTATCATCAAAACTAAGATAATTTGATCAGAACAATTCTTGTTCTAACAGATAACGCGTAGGTGGCAAGGACTAGAGTAGGTGAGGTATGGAGCGACGTCTAATATTGCGTAAATTGAGTCAGGTTCTGCTCTGATACGTAAGGGGATGAATGCTTGTTTTGTAAATTTTATATTATGATTTGTTTTTGGAATTTTTTGAGAGGATTATGAACTCTCTTTGATTTTGTTGCGATGTTGGTGTTTTAAGTTGTTTTGAAGATGATGATTACTATGTATTAATTTATTCTGTTGCATTAATAAATTGAAGTTGAAGATTATGGTTATTGTGATATCGGTTCATCCGAAATAATGTGTTATGTATATTTTAGTTTAAATATCTGAGCAAATGAGTGTAACGTTGATGATGTAGCTTCCCATTTAACGTTGATTGAATATTTTAAATTACTCTAATTATTATTTAATTCACGATGGGGAAATGGGGTGTTACAAAATGCTCTCTACATCAGAATTGCAAAGACCACATTTGAAAGCCATTGAAATTCCTTTAAACATCACCAAATTATCAGTAGAGAGTTGACCATGAAGAATTTTCGAGACGAACAAAAAATTGCTTGGAAGAATACCAATACTCTAGTTATTTTAACCAAAACAAGTTCGCGGATTGACTAACCTAAAATTTCGTGAATTTCTTAATCTACCCCTTGATACTCTTAGGCATCTAGCATAATTCCATTGATGTCCCCTACTTTCAGAGATACATATCCGAACGCACATTTTTTGGGCCTAAATTTGGTTTTTTACGGAGCTACATCTATAGAAGTATTTTAAACTGGTAAACATTGGGAAAAACTTCAAAATAATTCAGTTCAGGGAAATTTCCGTAGATGCATATTCGGAACGTCTTAACGTCCGACTTTTTTGTATATATAGCTTCGCAATTTCTTCTATATTTTAAACCTGCATGATCACTGCCACATTGTTGTTTTTCGTCTTTCACACTCACCTTCACCAACCTAAAAAAGCATACATCATCAATATCATTTTTCACTCCAAAACTCTAATTTTTTCGTGTAACAAATCAAAGGGAGCAAGAGAAGATTGAATTTCAGATAAAGATTCAACTTTGTCCATTACATTGCTCACATTAATCATCAAATTTTAGTAAAAAAAAAAAGTAACATTGCTTCCGGATGTACAACTCTGTAACGTGTTGAAGATGAACACTTCCGAATGTACATCTCTGGAACATGTCTGTCCTGTTTTTTTACAACAGTTTTGTAATTTTTATTTTTCTTATTGTTTACAAATAGATATGATGCACCCCGATAATTTCCCAAAAGAATTAGTTTCTACAAACGATGTTTCTCCGAATGTTCAACAGGTTGTCATAAAGCCGGTAGATGTCGATGGTGACTTTAATAACAAGCAAGAGTTTGATGATAGTGATAACATGCTCACATGGATTCTTAGGACTTCAACTAGACTTGGTTTTGGTGTGGTTATAGGAAGATCTAATAATGGTTCAGAAAGAAGAAACTCTTTTGTAACTTTGTTGTGCGAAAGAAGCGGGAAATACCAGACTCCTCTACGGAAGTTTAAAAGAGACGACACAGGTAGTAGAAAATGTGAATGTCCTTTCAAAATTCGTGGTTACATGTTGGCTACCAAGAAATGAAAATTTAGTGTTATTTGTGATTTGCATAACCATGAATTGTGCTCAATGTTACAAGGTCATCCTAGTGTATGTTGGCTCAAACCAGAAGAGAAGACGTGTATTAGCGACATGACCTTGAATCTTGTCCAACCGAAAAATATACTTGCCACATTGAAATGGAAGACACCCGACAATGTATCAAATATAAGGCAAGTTTATAACATTCAGTACCACACTAACAAGGCGATTAGGGGAGATAAAGTGAGATGCAACAACTGTTGAAATTGTTGGATGATAACAGTTTAGTGTCCCGGTACATAACTTTGGACGATAGAGTGACAGTTCGAGATATTTTTTGGACTCATTCGGATTTGATAAAGTTGTTCAACACCTTCTGGATATGTATCTACGGAAGGTTCTTATGTTTGCAATTCCAGGGAATGTTCCAGAGAGATACCTCCGGAACCAATAAATATCGGGTCGTTTCGTGGATATAGATACGGAAATAAGTTTGACAAAAAATGGTTGGTCCATATTCACCTAGGTTTTCTATAAACTTAGGGTTTCTTATGTTGTCTTTCATACAAACACAAAAATGTCTCAATTGTATGATATCAACATTCGTTGGTATATCGCAAGTGTCTCCTACTCTGACGCCAAAAGGTTGTGAAACTCGAGTATCATTCACCTTTAGTTGACAACAAAGGGAACATCGCTTACAACAACTTTGAGCTCAAGAACTGAGAGGATATTTTGGCGATGTGGCGAACGTATTTCAGTTTCGAAGAGAAGATCCCGCTCGAGTTGGTAGCGACAATATGAAGAACGGTCGAGCAAATCTTAGAGATGTGCAAGCGTCCACCGGACTATTGAAATTTAATATTTAATTTTCTGTTGAAATCATCAACGTAATGGCGATTTTATTTTATGAATGTTGATTTATCGCTGCAATGTTGATTTTCTGGTATTGTATTTTCTTCCGTAAATATGCATACAGATATATTTCGTAAATGTAGCTTCGAAAATTTTTGATGTTGAGTAAAAAAAGGTACGTCCGGAGATACATCTCCAGAAACAGAGAGATATATTTAGAAGTGCACATGGTGCCTAAGGTGGGATAAAAAATCTTGGGGAATTTATATGCTTCCTTTAGAGTGAAGTGTCCAAATTTATTCTAGATCAAAATTAGGGTTAAATAAGTTTTCGTCCCTATAAATAAACCAATATTTAATTTTAGTCCCTAAAAAATTTTCCTTCAATGAATGGTCCTTCTAAAAAAATTCATGCATTTTTAGTCCCTGCTATTTTTAAAAATTTTAAAAATTGTTTAATTACCCTTTAATTTTTAGATTTTTGAATAATTTTTTTGTATGTAACACCTCATACATATATGTCTAGAATAATATGTAGTGATGTTATAAATGGTACAAGAAACATACATAAAAACGCTAAAGACAAGAAATTAAAATCATATACAAATCAAGTGGCCTACTAAATGTATATAACCAACTTGTCTTTAACAATGTACAGCGGAAAGATAACGTCTAACGAGGTCTTCCTGCCAAATGCTTCTCCACAGGCTTCAAGCAATCCCTCAAGCAATCCACCTACTTCTAACCTGTTCTTGAAAAATATTAAGAGGATTAGGGTGAGATTACTAAATCTCAGTGAGTCCTCTTATCTTATGAGTTTGGTCGGCTCTAAAAGGTGCATGCAATCAAACGGATTCACCGAGAATCCGGGTTTTCCTCACGGCTAGGTACAAGTACAAACAAGGTAACGCCACCTTTGGAAGTCCCATAACTATCCAATGAGGCAACAACAACAAGCACAAGCCAAGTACAAACAAATATGCAGACCCGTATCCATGTACGAGGAATCCAGGAGTAAGTTTACTTGCCTACTACATAGACTACGCATCCACACCCTCGGTGAGTTCCTCCCAAGTATAGTTGTCAAGAGACTTGTACATGCACATCACTAGTGAACCGGATAAGTCCTATTTGGTTATTCGTGACGAGTTACAGCGGTGACTTGCCTACATGGCATCACGGCACCGTCAATCACTAAATGCCAATGTGATAGCCTCAATGTACAAAGACGCCATCAAGACTACATGAGCCCACCGGGCGAAAGCCTAGTGATTATCTACGTGACATCACTATAGGTGAGTTAACCGAGAAGTGCATCCTATATGGTACCACTACCTCACCATACCAAGCACGCAGATGTTTAACATGCTGGAGGAAACGCTCTAGAGACCCTCTCAGCGGCATCGCAATGGTAGCTCAAGTGCGTAAGACATACCCGGATCACACAACAAGGTATCCCGGATCATACAGCAAGGCACGAACTAAAGATCACACAACAATAGTCGTGGTCTTAAGCGATTTACCCTCTATTAGCCAGGCCTACTCCGATTCAAGCATATACACACTTCACCGAGATCACACAGCGCGTTATAAGCCATCACAAAGGCAATCACATCTGAATATTCCACTGGAACAAACGGGAAACAAATGCATAATTATACATAACATTACATGTGATTCATAACTCATCAAACATGTATACCAATGTCATAACCATAGTGTAATCATGCATTCAATCATCTTAGAAACATATATTCAATCAATTAATTCCATGATAATTCTCAATCCAAAACAAGAGGCTTTCGGTTTCCAATTCGGAACGAAACTGCACTCAATAGGGAAAAGTATAAATTCTGCATCAAGTCAGTTCGCTAGAGCGAACTTCTATTCGCTACAGCAAACTCAAACAGAAGCCAAACTCTTTTCAGCACAGGTCAGTTTGTAGCGCGAACTACCAGCGAAGCCTCGATTCGCTAAAGCGAGCAGTAGCAAGCTCCAGCGAATAAATTAAATCAACTCCTAGACTTATTCGGTACTCGTTCGCTACAGTGAACCAAAGTTCCCTACAACGAACTCTGCTATACCCAAAAAAATTAGAAACGTGATTGGGGTTCCCCAGCCCCAAATCTTCACATGCATTCATCCTTAATTGAATAATAACATAGCAACAACATGTATACGAATTGCTACTAAAAAGGGAGTCTAAAACATGTATGAGCAAGGATTATAAACACATACACTCAACCCTTAATTCCCCAACATAAACCCTTTGCATGCAAATCCCCAAGGTCTCTAACTAAGGACTCACCTTGGTTAAATAGATGTTCAAAGGTTGCTAATTCCTCCATTTCTTCCAACTTGTCAAAGATTCCTCTCCAAACATTGTCAAATCCGTAACCACCATTCCACACAAAATTCAGCATGAATCATCCATCTTCAACCATGCTTTTCTTCCTCAATTCGGAACCTATAAATACGAATTAATATATCAAATCAAAGGAAATTTTATGTAGAATCTGAATCTTCGAGAATTACCTGAATTAGAGTTGTGAGCAGAAAGTTATGGCATGATTTGTGGGAGCTGCTCCATAGTTGCGAAAATGGAATATGGCCACGAGTTCCTTCCTCTTTCTCTTTGTTTCTAAGCTCTTCACTCTAAAATTCTGATTTGTATAACTCTTCCACCAAACATGTCTTAATGTTCACATGCAAATAGAAATAAATATCCATTATGCCCTCTAACTATGTCATAATTGCCACCTTGCCATTTGGTTCCAAAATCCAACAATCCCTTTTTGATTCTAATTAGCCCACATAATCATGCTTAGACAAATAGGGATATATATATATATATATATATATATATATATATATATATATATATATATATATATATATATATATAATCATGCTTAGATAAATAGGGATGTTACATTATAAATGTTTAGAATACTTTAAAATATTTATTTACCAGATTTTAGAATTTTTTAGAATGACATAAATTAAATATGAATTTTTTAAATTTCAAAAAATAATGATAAAAGTAACAAAAATATCGACTTAAAAAATCAAATTTTAAGTCCATTTTTTTTAAGAAACTTTTTAAAACGTTCTTAACATGTCTCCAAAAGAATCATTCAAAAATATACATTGGTTTAACAGTAGAGACTAAAACTACATGTATAATAATTTTGTAGGGACCAAAACATGTCATTTGTTTTTATAGGGACTAAAAACAAAATTTACAATTTTATAGGGACAAAAAACATATTTAACCCTCAAAATTATAGTGTCTTTTAAACTAGTGTTATTCCCATTAATTAGAAGATTAAGTTTAAAAGGGAACCATTCAAGCAAATCATGAGCCAATGTAAAGTTGAATAATAGAAGTTAGGGGTGGACAAAAACCGTGAAACCGGCCCAACCCTTGGTAAACTGAAAAAAGAAAAGAAAATAGGCGTGTCTAATCGGACTAACGGGCCCAATGGGTGAATGTCGTCCTCGGTTTTTTTCGTGGGATACGAACTGACTCTTTTTTTATTTTTGAGTTGTGAAAATCAGAGATTCGCCACCGACTTTTATTTTATCCAATTAAGGAAAGGTTTATAAAAGAAACAGAAAAAGACCTTAAAGAGATTTTGGGTTCGGGGGTAGGTTATACAAAGGGAAGGTGTTAGCACCCCTTTGTATCCATGGTTATCCATGGGCTCTTAATTGCTTAGCTCACTTGTTTAAATCGTTTGTCTTGCTTTGAAATGCTTGTATGTGGTTTTAAATATTTTGTAAAGAATTAACTTTGTAATGATCCTTGTGCGGATGTATACAAAGTGTTTTATCTTTCGAAAGATGTTTGATGGTTTGAAAAAAAGATTTTTAACTTCGTAATGATCCTTGTTTGGATATATATAAAGTGTTTGTCTTTTTTGAAAGTTTTTTGTTTTGGAAAAACAGTGATATGTGAAACATTTGTTATTTTGTTTGATTTGAGCAAGCAATTAAGAGATCTACCCTAAGTTCGTAAGGTCCTTTCTTATCTCTTTTAGAAAATTTTCTTTGACTGGATACAGAAAGAAATTATTTTGAATCGCCTTTGAAACAGTAGAATTGATTTTGAAAAGAGTAATTGAGGGATTACCCTAAGAGGTGCAAATGTGATGGTGTTTGGTTTCAGATATTTTTATCTTTGAAATTAGTGATCTAGCGCTTCAGTTTTTATTCTTGCCATACACGCAATTTTATATGTACAGAAATTAAAGTGCGGGAATGTAAAAATGCGGAAAATAAATCTACATTATTACATCGATTGTGCGAGAAATATAAACTACGCTATTTACATGAATTTGACAACCTATACACTTATCTATGAATTTAAATTGCAATAAGATAAAGGGAAAATATTTTTGGATTTTTGGATGATTGATTTTAATTAAAATTAATGCATAATTAATTTAATTAAAATGTCAATAATTTAGAAATAAAATTTAAACCTAAGAATTAAGTCTAAAAATGTTTTCAAGTTGCTTGCTAATTAATTTTAAAATAAAATGAATTTTTTTGTGATTTTTGAAATGATTTTGAAATTATTAAGTTAATTAACATATAATTACACAAATAATTATACACATAAATTAAACTTAAAGAGAAAAATATTCTAAATATGTACAAAATTAGTTTATAATATATAAACTTAATTTAAATAAAAAGAAAATATTTTTTTGATTTTTTGATAGGTTAAAAATAATTTAAAGGGAAATATATGAATATATATTGATTAATTAAACAAAATATTTTAATTATTAAGAAAAATAAAATATTTTTGTGTCAAAAATTAATACAATATTTTATCAACCTAAAAATATTTTTTGTATATTTTTTTTTTATTTTTAAAACTATTTTAAATTAATTTTACAAGGAAAACTAAATAAAATAGAAAATATAAAATAAATGATCAAGTGTGGTTGGCTGGAGAGTCTATGATATGGAAGGCGTGATCAGATGCGTTGGATCTTGAATTAATGAGATCTGAGGGCTTCAAATGATAGGGCGCATCATAAGTGTATGAGATTAAGAGCACTGGATCTGTCAGTTTAAAAACATTTCACGTGGGGCCAGAATTTTAACCAGAGCCAATCAGAACTCTCTCTTTTGCCACGCAAGCCTTGACCTAGTCAAGGAACGTCAGCGACGCCGGAGTCAAACCTCTGGTCGTCTTCTCCGGCGGCCTCAACCTCCCACCTGCAAAAATACGAGCAATAAACGTTCAAAAGGAACCCTACCCCCCTAATTCGAGGGCTGCGATTCCATTGGTGATGGTTTCGTGGCCTGAAAGTTCCTGGTTTATGAAATACGAAGCTTCCAACATCAACTCGATCAACAATGGTGGAACTTGTTTCAGGCGTCTAACCCTACATGTTCCACGTTAGACCTGCTATATTTTACCTCATGAACACGTTAAAATTGTTAGTTCTTATTAAAACTAAGTACACATACGAAAACGAAAATCAAATATGTATGAACATGATGAACCATATACATGCGTTCAGGGTATTGTAGGACTTAGTGAAGGTCTCAATCTTACTCTATATGATCCCAGAAGATGATTTGGATGATTGTTTTTTATTGATGTAAGCTAGAAATTACAAAACGAAAATTACAAAGTTTTTGATATTTTTGAGTTTTTGAAGGTGTTTTCTAGGCTATGCTTTTGTGTCTCCTCCATTACTGAAGTGTGCTAAGCATTATATAAGCAAGATTGGTGCTGCAAACTTAAGCTACCAAGCTCTTGAGTGTCTTTGAACTTTTGGTTTTTTTAATATTAAAAAGTTTGAATTTCTTGCCCATGGCTTCATTTTTCTTCACCCTCTTGCTCTAGGCCTGCTATACACCTCTATGCTGCGGAGTTTGGATCAATTTTGATGGCTCATGCTAAGGACAAAAGCCTTGAATCATTATATTGAACCATTTCTCTTTTAATTTAACTTTAAATGGAATAAAATTAAATTAAAAAAGAAATAAAAATGCCATGGGCCTTAAGTTGGTCGTGGGAGCCCTTTAATATCATTAGAAACATGTTTGGATCATGAATACTTGGCCTCTTTTGGAAAAAAAACATTTTTGATCAATGTTGGTTTCATGCATTTTCCCAAAAAATAGCCAACTTCAACAAGGCATATCTCCCTCAATTTTGATCATATGAAGGAGTTCTTGTACTTTTTAGAAACCTCAAGATGTCCTCTACAAGCAACTTTGGAAACTTTTTTGCATTTGGAGAAGTTATCTTGATGTTATGGCCTTTGACAAAAAACCACTTTTTGTTGACTTTGAAAATGACCTGTAATGTCTGAGCTCATATTTTTCAAATGGTAAATCCAATGACCATGGGATCAATTTCATTTGAAAGATAATTGAATTTCCTTCAAAACAAGCTTTGGTTGGAATTTTTTGAATGAACGAGGAGAGAGTTATGTCCGGTCAAAGTTCAGTTGACTTTTTAGGAGAAAACCCTAATTTTGAAACTTAGGGTTTTGTTGATTTCTGGACTTTTCTTGATGAATTATGATCAAACATTGATCAAATGATGAATCTTTTGACAAAATATGGATGTTGACAAAAAAATTCATTTTTGACTGTCTGTTGACTTTTCGGTCAAACTGGTCGTCTGTTGACTGTTTGAGCTGCTGACTGTGCGTCCGAGCGAATCGAAGTTTGAAAATTTGTCTGGTGGTACTTTGAGACATATGGAGATCCATGGAATCCATTTGAGGTCTCAAAAAACTCGTTCTCCTGAAAAAAAACAAAAACCCTAATTAGGGACTATTTGTGTAGGAGACAGTTAAGCGTACCTGATTTTTGTGCAGTGTTGAGTCTCTGTTGATCATGTGATTATCAGAAGACTTCTAGAACAAAAATCTTGGAATTTTGAAATGCAAAAGATTGATTTGAATGATGATACAAAACACGGAGAATCGTGCTGTCAGCGGGTTTGACTGTTAACTGGCTGTACGGGCATTAACGTAACAGTTAAAGTGAAAACTTAACAGTTAAAGTTAATTTTTTCTTTTTGTTTTTTTGTTGTGTTAATGGTGAAAATTTATTTACATGAGTTGTTAGAAAAACACAAACATAATAAATAAATAAAATATACCGTACGCGAACGAAATTACCGATAATAAATCTTGAAAAATATTTAATGCACAGAAAAATAAATATTTAACTAGCAATAAACACGCATAATATTATCTTGATAATTAAACGACAGTACGACAGATAGTATAATATTTAATACTGACAGTACAAATATTACATAATATAACGAACAGTACGACAAATAAAATGAACGGTACATTATTTGAAAGCGAAAGATACGACAAACTTTAAGTATGACGATTAAAAACCCATGCTATAAATAACAACATATAGATGCACGGGAGTGTAAACATCCCAGGTCCGCATTTTTCAGGACTATGCAGACATAAAAAGGACATGATCACCACCAAAACAGTGATGACCATAAGAAAAAACGTGTCCATCCACTTTGCCATTTTTGCCGGGGAAGAAGAGAAAATAATTATGAGATAGAAATTTGGGAAATGAGTGAAATTTGATGTGAGAATTTATGGAAAAAATGAGGGGTATTTATAGAGTGAAAAGAAGGATGGAGACGTTGGGGAATGAAGTGATACCGTACAAAAAAGGAAAATTTGAGTGGTAGTAGGATTTGAAAGAAAGTGTATGGTAGGGTTTGGAAAGAAAGATGTATGGAATAAAGTTAGGATTTGATTTGAAAGAAAGAGATTTGAAAAGAAAGGAAAAGATTTGAAAACAATAGTATAGTACAAAAATTAGTGGGAAACAAAAACTAATAATAATTTAATTGTTACCAGTACAGTCTGAATCCCCGGACTCTGCGCCTGCAAAAATTTAATTCTGTACCAATTGCGTCAGTACTATTTATCTGCAAATAAATCTCAAATAAACAGCGTGTGTGAAGTGATAAACAGTACTTTGGTGTTTGTGTAAGAATAAATTCAACAGCGAACCAAAATACCGTATAAAACCTTCTAAAAACTGAGTATTCATAAAATTAGGATATTTACGAAATAAAATCCAAGATTATATGAAACTCCCAATTTTTAGACAGAAGTCTGTTGTCTTCTCTCTGAAAAAGATGCGGGCAAATTTTGGGGTATAACAGTTGCCCCTATTCAATCTTCTTAAACCTGAAGAGACCGATTGGAATCTGAAGGTAGAAGATGATTGAATATTTAGATACCTTGAAATTTGCACTTACCTCCACCGAAGTGATGCTGGAATTTACATTGAATGCTGTCTAAGAAATGTCGTTGGTGGATCAAAACATCACCTGAGATGGGCTTTCAGATGCAATCTAGCGAATGTGTTGATGGTTTGTTCATCAGAATGAATCCATTGATTATATCTTGATGAAGGATTTGAAAACCTCTGTGTTGACCGTTACGGAACCGTCCAAGGTTACCACTTTAAATCTTGGAGGCTGATCGTTACGGAACCGTCCAAAGTTTTTCCGATTTAGATTTTGAAAGTTTGATCTTTGTGGAACCGTCTGAGGTATCCGTTTTTAGATCTTGAAGGTTGATTGCTTTAAGGAACCGTCTGAGGTATCGACTTAGATCTGGAAGGTTGATCGTTACAGAACCGTCCGAGGTGTCCGCTTTGAAAGTTAATCGTTATGGAACCGTCCGAGGTGTCCGCTTTAGATTTTGAATGTTGATCGTTGTGGAACCGTCTGAGGTATCCGCTTTAGATCTTTGAAGGTTGATCATTACCGAACCGTCCGAGGTTTCCGTTTTTAGATCCTGAAGGTAGATCATTAAGGAACCGTCCAAGGTATCGACTTAGATCTGCGTTGCTTGTTTTGAGTTGATAGGTGGTTTGAAAAGAGAGAACTCTTCAGTTTGACTCTTTGGTTCTGAGAAGAATGCATGTCTGAATAGAACCCAGGAACATATTGCATGCGATCGAGAATAATTTGCTGAGGATAGGGGTGGCAAAACGGGCCGGGGCCCGCCGGGCCGCCCGCGCACCCGCCAAAAATTGGCGGGTTGGGTTGGGATTTTAGGCTCGCCGCTCGCCAAAGCCCGCCCCGCCAAAACCCGCCGCCCGCCATTCCCGCCCCGCCAAAGCCCGCCGCTCGCCAAAACCCGCTCCTCCTCCAAAACTCACTCTTTTTTTAGTTAATTCTAGTAATTGCAATTCTTGATGGTTTATTTTATACATTTATTAATAAATATATGTAATATTTTTTAGAGTAAATTTGTTAAAAAATTACTTTTATAAAAAATTATTTTAAAAAATAAGTGAAAAGTTTAGTTAAAAGGTAAAAAATCCATATTAATCTATTAAAAAAATATAAATAAAAATAGGCGGGTAAGCTCGCCGCCCGCCAACCCGGCATCTTGGCAGGGTGGGCATGATTTTGATGCCCATTTTACTTGGTGGGCATGCCCGCTGTCGCGGGCGAAAAATCGTTTTGTTCCTCTTTTTTGTGGGATGAGACACCTGATGCCTTCTTTGGGCTCGAGTGCTCATAAAAAATGATTTTTCTTTTGTTTCGACCAAACTTTTTATTATTTCCAAAGGAGGAAAAGGAAAAAAGCTGCAATAACCTAAAAGTGGGGGGAGAGATCTTGGGTAAGAGGGTTGGTTATACGAAGGGAAGGTATTAGCACCCAACGTATCTATAGTACTCTATAGGTTTCTTTGCTTTGTTTTTCATTCCATGTTATTGAGAGGTTCTTGTGAAATAGGTGGGACCTAAGGTGTTTGTTTGATTATGCTCGCAAAGATCATCGCGATCCTCTGCATACATATCCCCTAGAGGGAATCAGAGCATCTGTAGCTCGGGTCTACGGGTGCTAAGGTTTGAATGGTTTTTTTCTGTTTTGTTTTGCTCGCCAAGGATCGACCTTGTGCCTACGTATTCTCAAAGGGATGTTGAGAAAGTCAGAGCAATCGTAGTTCCCACTTATGCTAGTGGAAGCAAAGGAAAATAGACAAATGTCGTCTAAATGCTAGATGTATCTAATCTATATCATCACATACATCTGTTTGTTTTTGTTTGAAAATCTTTTCATTATAAGCACGGGGCCATGCCACTTAGGGTGCTTAGAATGATAAAGATGTTTTTGTTGTTTAACCAGCCTTGTGGCAAAAGTTTCAATGAAGTCAGCCTTGTGACAAAAACTTTGATTAATCAGCCAGCCTTGTGGCAAAAGTTTCAATGAAGTCAGCCTTGTGACAAAAACTTTGATTAATCATCCAGTACGGTGGTAAAACAGTTTGATTGATTAGCCAGCCTTGTGGCAAAAAAGTTTGATTGATTAGCCAGCCTTGTGGCAAAAAAAAGTTTGATTGATTGATTGATTGTTTGTGATGATATAGAAGAGATACTCCTAGCATAGAGATGAAAAATGTCTAATCTCCTAGGGTATTTGTTTTGGATATTGGGGATGCTTATAAGAAGCCCGTGGGTCCTTGTACGAAGCCCAAGAGGAGGCTATCCGAGGGTCCTTGCATTGTAAGCCCAAGAGGAGGCTATGGGAGGGACAATCCAGGGTCCTTGCATTGTAAGCCCAAGAGGAGGCTATGGGAGGGTCACTCGTTTGTACAAAGCCCAAGGGGAGGCGTGGTATAGTTGGTTTGAGCTCTTAGAGCGATTTCACCGAGAAACCATACTCTATGTCCTAACCTAAACTAGTGGAGATTCTTTGCACGAAGCCCAATAGGAGGCTATGGGGAACCTAGTGTTGTACTAAGTTGAACAAGTATATAACACAATCACAAGTATGAACAAGTACAAGCAAATATGAACAAGTACATGAACAAATATGAACGAGTATGAACAAGCACATATATATGACAAAGTGTGTGTATATAATGGAGTTTATGAAGGAAATATACCTGTAAGCATGATCCATTTGCATACACGGGGCTCGGGACTCATACTCGGGGAGAGGTCCACTTGAATTTATTCAAAAGCTATGTAAACAGGTATTCACAAAGGGCTTGGGACTTATACCTACATGGAGGCCCATGGTATTTTTGGGAAGATTTAAAGAAACCTTCATTTTTGGATTGTTATTCAAAGTTTAAAAAACACATTGATCGAGATATGTACAAAAGGCGTACAATGAAATACCTAATTTCATGTACTTGAGTGGGTATGTACAAAAGGGCTTGGGGCTTATACCTACATGGAGGCCCATGGTATATTTACAAAACATGGTGGATGGTTTTATTTACAGACGCGTCGTTTGTTGTTTTGAAAACAGTTTGAAAAGTATTGTTTTGAAAGAGTTTTCTGTACAAAGAAAAACTATAAAAAAGGAAAGGGACTTATACTCTCTAATATTCGAGAGGCCCCTGTTTTATTTTCATAAAACAGGGTGGATGGTTTTGAAAATGATTTGAATGTTTTTGAAAATGAATTGATTACTGTTTTGAAAAGATTTTGTTAAGAAGTTTTTATTTTGAAAAGAAAGTTTTATTGTTAAAAAAAAAAACTGTACAAAAAGAAAAGAAATGGGACTTACACTCTCTAATATTCGAGAGGCCCCACTTCGTTTTGAAAATCAATTGATCAATTAAAAGGATTTAATCAAAAAGAAGTGGCTTATCGTTTTGAAACAGAATCGCGATCGCTCGTCTTAAAACGATTTGAATTTGACAAAAGTCAACTTAATTAAGTTAAAACAAGTTTTAATGCTTAATTAAGACCTAAATGATTAGGGTTTGATCACAAAAAATATTTACAAGTGATTAGGTTAAAAATTAAATGAAAAACAATATTTAAAGTATTAAAAAACACTTAAAAATGTATCATTTTAAACCTAATTAAAAACATATTAAATAAATCTTTTTTTTGTGATTTTTTTTTATATTGTCAAAATATGTATATTAAATAAGAGGTGTGTAAAAAATGAAGAAAAAATAAGTTGATTTGATTGGTTAAATTAATTGATGAAGTTGTGAAGAATTTGAAGGAAAAAAGTGATAAAAAATAAGCTTTTGGTCTCACCAGGGTTTGAACCCACGCCCTCTCTCTCACCAGCCAAAACTCTTGCCAACTGAGCCACGCTTGTGGCTTGTAATACATACGCTTCCATTTAATTATATATTAAACTTAACATTTGAAATTTCTGAATCAAAAATGGCGCCAAGAACACACCTTCAACTGAATTTTGAAAATCTCCAAAACTGTGTTGTTTTGATCAAGTAAAGGGTCTATCTCACTCGGTTTTTCACGAGGAACATGATGGTGCCCTCATAATTCATTTATTTTTGCTCTAAGGGGGTCAATTTTCGCATGAACATGAAGAACCCTAGAACTGAAATTTAATGTGAAATCGTGTATGTGCAAGTTATGATGCAATTGATTGAGGGTTAATGATCCTCATAGGTGCAGAAACAAGATGGTATGCTCACATTTCATTTATGATGCGTGCAAGTATGAGTTTGAAGTTCATGAGCACTTACCTTAAAAACGGCACAACTGAGAATCGAATTCTTGCTTGGAGGTGTTACAGAAGTTGTTTGATGATCTGGATAGCTTCAATGGACCTTATGGAAGGTGTCTGGATGCTTGGAACCATCTGAATTCATCTGGGCATGGCCATGGTACCCGATCTGCATAAGCTTCAAGAGTGAATCGATTTTGATGATTCTGAGGTTATTGGCTATATGTGATGGATTGGATAGTTCATATGTGATATATGGATGATGTTAGAAGTGGTAGTTTGGACAGAATTGAGCCTGAACAAAAATTGGCATGATAAGTCTCATGTTATGCATATTTGGAGGTGAGATGATGATTTTGAGTTTTCAGGTGTTTTGGGGTGTATGAGTGATTCAGACACATCATATATGACATTTAGAAGTTGTGGGAAGCATCACTTTGTTCAGAACTTGCAAGGTTTGGAGGATGAGTTTTCTTCCTCACTTTGAAACACATGACTTGTAATTCAAGAAAGAAGAGAGAAAACCTATAATTGTGAGGTTTTGGTGTGAATTGAAGAGTGGAAATGACCTCTATTTATAGGCCATGAGTTCTGAATGCAGAGCTTTGCAACTTGCTCAAGAATTGGTGATTTGGCATTTGGAGATAAAGTGGAATCTTTACATTTAATGCAAATGGTTAAAGTAACTAAACCATGGTTATTTTGGCCAAGCTTCTTATCTCTTTCCATTCTGATCTCAAATCAGAAAATATCATTCAATCATTGCTTCTATGCATCATTACTTGGTCCATTTGGCAATTTGGCTCATAACTTTGGCAAAATGACTTGAAATTTCAAGTGAAAAGCTCACTAATGGCAAAATTCAAAACCATAGCTACACTTCAAATTTTTTCATGCTCTTGGACATTTTGGAAAGCTCATATTACACACTTCAAAACCCTAGTTGAAAGTTTCTTCAACATCTTTAAGGAAATGGGTGAAAAAGATCCATGAACTTTGAAGAAAATGAGATTTCAAGTGAAATTTTCAAAAGATGCCAACTTTGAAGCTCCATATCTCTTAAATGGTTGATCTTATGGAAAAAATTTATATGTGTCAAAGTTGTTTATTGGATCAAAATCTACAACTTTCATGTTGGAAGTTTTTTTCAGTTTGTAGGTGAAATTTTGAGAAATTCCCTTTCAAAGTTTGGAAAAAACCATGAAAAACACTTAGAAATTTTTCTAAGTATGAAAGTCAAACTTTTGACTTTTTGATTCTTGATTAATTTTCTTGATTTTTCTTGATCAAATGACTTCATACTTCATATATTGATGATTTAAAACTTCAAAAGTCATGGTTGACCAAAATTCCTCAAAAGTCAATGGTGTTCTTGTACAGTTGACTTTTTCAGTCGAATCGCGTTTCTGGAGATTTCAAATGAAACAGGCTATCCTCACCATATGAATGGTATGAATGGATCATATTGAAGCATTAGAGGATATTGAGCCATGGTTTGAGTTGTGGCACCATGTCCTGATTAAAAAGTCAGTTGTTCAGTGCATTAGGTCAAAAACCCTAATTGTCGACCTGATGAAATTGATGACTGTGGATCTTGAATTGAGATACAATTTCCATTGTATGTTGTCATAGGGATTATTTGAGGATGATTGAAACCTTTGATTGACTTCCTGGGGTTTTTTAGGGTTTCCCAAATGTGATCCCTGATTTCAGTCCCTGATAGTTCAAAACCCTAATCTGATGATTTGCAATTTCACTGTTGATCAATCCTTGTGTAGGAGATGTCTTGAGCCAATAGATTAGGTTAAAATGATGCACTTGGGGTCTTGAGGTCATGTCCCAAGTCATTAGGTCAAATCCTGAGCAAAAGTCAGGAGTATGCTATCTTTAGTCAAAACCCTAATCTGGTTGATTCAGAGCCTCTGAGCTTGTTGAGATGGATTTTGAGGACCAAATGTTAATTGTTGATGAAGATGATTCATTTGAGATGAAGGGAGAACAAAACCCTAATTGATTGTTACTTGTACTGATGAGTGATTTTCAGATTAAATCCTGCTGAGTCACAAGTAGCAAACACAAACTATGCAATTTGTTAGAGATGCAAATGATGCATATGCAATGATATGAGGTGGTATCTTAGGTCAAAAATTGGGGTATGACAGATGCCCCTATTTAAGTTTCTTCAACCTGAGACATGAAGATTGAAAATCTTTATTTTGATAGGGTGGAAGAGACTTAAATATCAGAAGACGCGAATTTTGGACCTAAGATACCAAAATTGCGAATGATGCAAGGATATCTTCACCGAAGCATAAGGGGATATCAAACTGACTCCACTGGGGAAAAGAGATCGGGAAGGATGTCTCAATCCGTTTTAGGAAGAGAATCCGTTTTTTCGGGAAAGCAAGTGTATGCTTCACCTAGGAATGATAGCTTTGTAAGGAAAGCTTACCTATCGACATTATCGACTATCAGCATGGGGATAGACTTGTTTAATAATGCGAAGGTGAAAGGTATGAAACTGTGTTACCGACTACCAGCATGGTGATAGACTTGACAAGGTAAAAAGAGTTTCAAAGGTTCGGTTAATATTATCGACTATCAGCATGGTGATAGACATGTTTAATAATATAACCAAAACAAAAGGTTACCGACTACCAGCCTTGTGATAGTGGTTTTGAAGACATGATCAATTATCAGCCAAGTGATAAAATGATTCTGGAGACTTTGCTAGGGAAATTACTGGTTATTCAGCCTTGTGAACAGTAATAAGGCCCTGATTGTCAAATGGTCTTCATGATTGATTTCCTTGAGAGGAAAAAAACTTTTGAAAGAGACATAAGCTGCTCAGATGACGAGGCTATTGCTTATTGTCTATTTTTCACGACTCTATTTGGGGAATCGGAATTTGAATCTTTTGGTAAAGACAAGGTTCTATCCATGAATGAATTGGAAAGAAACAGTCAAACAAGACTTTGTACCCAATGAGGAATGAACTCAAAATGGGATTTTCTTCTTCGTTTTGAGAGGAGAAACTAAAGCAACCTTCTTCCACGAGAAATGATCTCAGTGGGGAACTGGAGAAAGAAAGGATGTTATTTCTGCTTATGGGTGACAACCTACTGGAGAGATGACACGCCCATACTTGTTTCTTTTTTCTTTTCTTTCTTCTTTTTCTTTTTCTTTTTCTTCCTTTTTCTTCTTTTTTGGGATAGATATATCCTGAACAAGCGATTATTGAAAAATGCAAGAATGCATAAATGATGCAAATATGTATGAATGATGAATGTCATGAATGTAGCATGCATACTGACAATACTGACAGACAGAGGAGTATATACTGGAGAAGGACCGACGTCGCAATACAACCAGATACTTGGCAAATGTTCTTCAACACGGTGTAGATAACACAGGTGATGAATGGTGTTGCGTGCTTTAAACTTCTCTGGGGAAGATAAGCATTTTTCCTTATTGAGATGGAAGAACCTCCTCACTGGAGATGGAAAATCTTCGTCACTGGGGATAAAAGACCTTCTTCACTGGGGATAGAAGAGCTTCTTTACCTCGAGGGATAATTGCTTCAAGAATTCTTTTCTGGGACAAGAATACCGTTGTCTCAACAATTTTTCAGGGAGAATCCTTTTGTTCATCCTGTGGAGACGACTGCTGATGTTCCTTCCGTTGTTCACAACTCAAAGGAAAATTTCGCTTTTATTTTGAAAAAAGAAAAGTGAAGTAAATTCATTTAAAACTTATTTTTCTTTTTTGTTTCAAAAGTGAATAACACAATTAAAGCGTCATTTTGCAAGCTGAAAGAAATTAAAGATTGCAAACAAATGGGCACAAGGCTCAAATTTATTTAATAGGATGGAAATACGCTAAAGGCGTGATTCCATGGAGTATTTACAAAAGTTAGAAATGGTAATTATGCGGAAAAGGCTACATTGAAAGCAATAACCACTATTCCCTTAACAACTTTGAGTTCCAACTGTGCTTGTTGCTTCGGATTGACAATGATTTGTTTGAAGATCCTTTGATGAAAATGACTCCTCAAGTGACGAAGTACGGACTGATGCAGTTACTTTGTCATTAATCCTTAATTTTTGCCTAGACTGCCCTTTCAGGTTTTCAATCTACCAGGATGAATTTTTTCTGTTTATTGTCTCTAATTTTTGCCTGGACCGCCCTTTCGGGTTTTCAGTCTACCAGGATGAATTTTTTCTGTTTATTGTCTCTAATTTTTGCCTGGACCGCCCTTTCGGGTTTTCAGTCCACCGAGACGCTCATTTTTGCCTAAGTCGCCCTTTGCGGGTTTTCGACTTACCGAGCTGTTCTTTTGTATTTTTTAGACAAAGTATTTCTTGACTGCATCAGCATTCACAGGATGTGGGAGTTCATCACCATCCATGGTTGCAAGAGTCATGGCGCCGCCAGAAAATGTTCTTTTGACAACATACGGGCCTTCGTAATTAGGAGACCATTTGCCCCTAGAATCTGGTTGAAAAGACAAGATCTTTTTAAGCACGAGGTCGCCTTCTTGAAATTCACGAGGTCGAACCTTTTTGTTGAAGGCTTGTTTCATTCTTGCTTGGTATAACTGTCCATGGCATAGAGCAGTCATACGTTTTTCTTCGATTAAGTTCAACTGATCATATCTGCTTTGACACCATTCAGCCTCTGATAACTTAGTTTCCATGAGGACTCTCATTGATGGGATTTCAACTTCTACGGGGAGCACAGCTTCCATGCCGTATACTAGAGAAAAGGGAGTTGCCCCTGTCGAAGTACGCACTGAAGTACGGTACCCATGTAAAGCAAATGGCAGCATTTCATGCCAGTCTTTGTAAGTGACGACCATTTTCTGGACGATCTTCTTAATATTCTTGTTGGCAGCTTCGACGGCGCCGTTCATTTTTGGCCTGTAAGGAGAAGAGTTATGATGCTCAATCTTGAATTCCTCACATAATTCTTTCATCATTTTGTTATTCAAGTTTGAACCATTGTCAGTAATGATCTTGCTGGGAATACCATATCGGCAAATGATGTTATTCTTGATAAACCTCACAACCACTTGTCTTGTAACGTTGGCGTAAGATGCTGCTTCGACCCATTTGGTGAAGTAATCAATGGCTACCAAGATGAAACGATGACCGTTTGAAGCTTTCGGCTCGATCATTCCAATCATGTCGATACCCCACATGGAGATGAGAGAATGTTGAGTAGAGTCGGTGGCACATGGATCTTATCTGCGTAGATCTGGCACTTGTGACATCTCTTCACGTGTTTGTAACAGTCTGATTCCATTGTCAACCAATAGTATCCTGCTCTTAAGATCTTTTTGGACATTGCATGCCCATTTGAATGAGTTCCAAAGGACCCTTCATGCACTTCATGCATTAACATGTCTGCTTCGTGTCTGTCCACGCATCTGAGCAAAACCATGTCGAAATTTCTTTTGTATAGCACATCTCCATTCAGGAAGAAACTGCCAGAAAGCCTCCTTAGAGTTTTCTTATCTTTGTTTGATGCCCCAAGCGGGTACTCTTGAGTTTGAAGGAAGCGCTTGATGTCGTGGAACCACGGTTTATCATCGATGACTGCTTCAGTTGCAAACACATAGGCGGGCCTTTCAAGGCGCGTAATTCTGACTGTAGGCATATCGTTCCAATGATTGACTTTGAACATGGAAGATAGAGTAGCCAAGGCGTCTGCCATTCGATTCTGATCTCGAGGTATATGATGCAATTCAACCTTGTTGAAGAAAGTCAAAAGACGTCTTGCATAATCTCTGTAAGGAATCAAACCAGGGTGGTAAGTTTCCCATTTGTCTTTGATTTGGTTGATCACGAGGGCTGAATCTCCATATATGTCTAGGATCTTGATCCTTAAGTCAATGGCTTCTTCGAGACCCATGATACAAGCTTCATATTCTGCGATGTTGTTAGTACAATCAAATAGCAATCTGGCGGAGAATGGGATATGAGTACCCTTGGGAGTGATGATGATTGCCCCAATTCCATTGCCAAAAGCATTTACTGCTCCATCAAAAATTAGGCCCCATCTTGATCCAGGCTCAGGACCTTCTTCTGGTAACGGTTCGTCACAATCTTTCATCTTTAAGTACATGACATCTTCATCAGGAAAGTCAAACTTGAGAGATTGATATTCATTAATTGGTTGATGCGCCAAATGATCGGCGAGAATGCTTCCTTTGACCGCTTTTTGAGCACGGTATTCGATGTCATACTCAGATAACAGCATTTGCCATCGGGCAATCCTTCCTGTTAATGCAGGCTTTTCAAAGACATACTTGATCGGATCCATTTTGGAGATTAACCAAGTAGTATTGTTGATCATGTATTGGCGGAGACGTTTTGAAGCCCAAGCCAAAGCACAACATGTTTTTTCGAGCATGGAGTAACGAGACTCACAGTCTGTGAATTTCTTACTCAAGTAATAGATGGCATGCTCCTTCTTACCGGTTTCATCTTGCTGTCCAAGCATACAACCCATGGACTCTTCCAACACAGTAAGGTACATGATTAGTGGTCTCCCTTCAACTGGAGGAATCAATATTGGTGGTTCTAACAGGTACTCCTTGATACTGTCAAACGCTTTCTGGCAATCTTCAGTCCATACAACCCCTTGATCTTTGCGGAGAAGCTTGAAAATTGGCCCACAAGTAGCAGTCATTTGAGAGATAAATCTGGAGATATAGTTCAATCGTCCGAGAAATCCTCTTACTTGCTTTTCAGTCTTTGGTGCAGGCATCTCTTGAATAGCTCTGACTTTGTCGGGATCTACTTCAATACCTCTTTGGCTGACAATGAAACCCAAGAGTTTTCCAGATCTAACCCCAAAAGTACATTTGTTAGGATTCAAGCGAAGCTGGTATTTCCTTAGTCGTTGAAACAACTTCAAAAGGTATTCAATATGTTCTTCTTCTGTGCTGGACTTGGCTATCATGTCGTCCACATAAACTTCAATTTCTTTATACATCATGTCATGAAAGAGAGTAGTCATCGCTCTTTGGTAAGTTGCGCCTGCATTCTTCAATCCAAACGGCATCACTTTGTAGCAAAAGGTACCCCATGGGGTGATGAAAGATGTCTTCTCCATGTCTTCGGGAGCCATCTTGATCTGATTATAACCGGAGAACCCGTCCATGAAGGAAAAGACGTTGAACTTAGCAGTGTTATCAACCAGCATGTCGATATGTGGTAAGGGAAAGTCATCTTTTGGACTGGTTTTGTTCAAGTCACGGTAGTCAACACACATTCTGACCTTGCCATCTTTCTTCGGAACTGGCACTATGTTGGCCAACCATTGAGGATACTCAGAAGTGACAAGAAAACCTGCGTCGAGTTGCTTTTGAACTTTTGTTTTGATCTTGTTAGCCATATCAGGGTGAGTCCTTCGCAATTTCTGCTTAACCGGCGGACATTCTGGCTTCAATGGCAAGTAATGCTGAACAATATTGGTATCCAACCCAGGCATGTCTTGGTAGGACCAGGCAAACACGTCAACATATTCTTTGAGAAGGTCTGTCAACTTACTCTTGATATCAGCATCAAGCAGTGATCCAATGGTCACTTCTTTTTTGTCTTCTTCAGAACCCAAGTTAATCTTTTCTAAAGGCTCTTTGTGAGGCAGAATGGCTCTTTTCTCGTGCTTAAGTAATCGAGAGATCTCGTCCGGGATCTCCTCTTCTTCCTCTTCTTCGGCTTCGAATACAGGAAACTCAAAGTTGGGAGAGGGCATAGGGTTATTGCATTCAATGGGTTTATCAATAGTAAATCTGCACATGTGATTTATATTTATTTCAGAAAATTTATGAATGCAGGAGTGTATGCAGATTTTTTTTTTTTTTTTTTTTTTTTTTTGAAAAAGTTTTTTTTTTTTTTTTTGTTTTTTAGGATTACCATTTCCAGAAAAAAGCAAAAAATAAAACATATAATGTAGGGAATTCAAAATGACACTTTATTTATGATTCATTTTTGAAACAAAGCCCTAAACACAAACTCATTTGTCTTGGGCAGGACAAAGAGGGAAACTTTTAAAACAAAGCCCTATACACAAAGTTATTTGGGCGGAACATTTAAAAGAAAAGCCCTATAAAACATCTCTCTGCTTTGGGCAAGGCAGGAGGTCAAAATAACAGCGAGGTGATTACTTTGAGCGGCGAACAACATTCGGAACGTCGACAGCTTTCCAGTAACAACGAACTCCTCTGTGTATTATGTATTCAGGAAAAATCTCCCCAGAATTGTCTTCAGTATTGACATCGACTGCTGGTCGAGCAGGATTCGAAGGTCCTGGTTTGTCAACCTTGTTCTTTGTAGAGTTGAAACGGTCTTCTTCTACTTCTTGAAGAGCATAAGATGAGTCACAATCTTCAGAATTTTCAGGATGTATTCCCCAGTCTTCAGGATGAAGAGACTCATTGTCAGCGACACTTTCTGAGTCAGTTGCGGGACCATCTTCCCCTTCATCTTCAAAAATGGCATTTATGTGATAATAACCATCTTCAGGATTGTTAATCTTGGTAGATGCATTAAATCCGAAATCTTCAGTAATTTCAGGCTGTTGAGAAAATTGACAGGGCTGATAAACCTCTTCTGGTTGACTATCATATTCAAAGGAATCTCCCCATCCAGTTGGTTGGATATCCTCAATCGCAATCTTGTAACTTTCAGGTGCAGTGTATTTCACCATATAATCAAATTTCCCACTTGGTTGTCCCAAGGTGTCCCAGATTTCTGCAGGAACAGGCTCAGTTTCTTTGCCTTTGGATTTCTCTAAAGGAGGGTATGGTTCTTCCTGAGATATGTATCCCGAGTCATTGAGATAACATTTCCATTCTTCTTCAGTATCGGGTAAACCTTCTTCGATGCATTCTTCGATAAGGACATTAACCTCTTGAGGAATTGGGTTAAGGAATCCTCCACTAATGAATGTTTCCTTGATCGGACGAAGGGTTTCATCCTTCTTGGTGCAGTTTGAGAATGTTGGTGAACATCCGAGACCTGCTCTAGTTTCATTCTTGGTTGGGATCACAACTTGCCCCCAGCCAGTGGTAGTTCCATCTTTCACTACTTTTACTGCCTCTTTGTAAGAAGAGATTGATGCTTTCTTCTTGGAAGATTCATCTTCTAAAGAGAGACCTTGGAACTGAGTTCCTTCCACATCATCAGCACTAATGAAAGAGAAATTGGATAAATGGCTCACCATCAAGGCTTGCTCTCCACTTATTGTTACCAATTTTCCATTTGTTACAAATTTTAACTTTTGATGGAGCGTAGAAGTTACTGCCCCTGCTTCATGGATCCATGGTCGTCCTAACAGACAGCTATAAGCAGCTTGAATGTCCATGACCTGGAAGGTGATTTGAAATGTATGTGGACCAATTGTCATGGGAAGGTTGACTTCGCCGATAACAGATTTTCGCGATCCATCAAATGCTTTGACAACTACACCACTGAACTTCATAGGCATTCCTTGGTAAGACAAGCGAGCAAGAGTCGTTTTTGGCATCACATTCAAGGAAGATCCGGTGTCTACCAACACATTGGACAAAGAGTCTGACTGACAATTCATAGAAATGTGCAAAGCAAGATTGTGATTTTTACCCTCCTCGGGGAGTTCTTCATCACAGAGGCTTAAATTGTTACAAGCTGTTATATTGGCTATTATCCCATCAAAGTGGTCAACAGTCACATCATGATCTACAAAAGCTTGATCCAAGACCTTCATCAGGGCTTCCCTGTGGGCTTCTGAGTTTAAAAGCAATGAAAGTATTGAGATCTTCGAAGGAGTCTGCATAAGCTGATCCACAATCTTATATTCACTTCTTTTGATAAGCTTCAAAATTTCATCAAAATCAGGATTCACATTGGTTCCACTGGATTGACCAACATCAGTGTTTGTATTACTGACAGGAGTTTCCACAGGATTCCCCACCGGTGTACCAACAGGATTTTGCCCGGTAACAGGAGCAACAGGCTGCTTTGGAGGTAGCGGAGTATACACACGTCCACTTCTTGTTACACGACTCACATCAGCAATGTTTACAACAGATGAAAGAGTAGGCAAAGGAACTTCTTGTCCGTTCTTTATCATTGTTGCACTGTAATTGTATGGAACTGCCTTGTCAGAGTTATAAGGAACAGATCCAGGTAGACAAATGATCAAAGGAGCAACAGGAACCTTCGGCTTGTTGTAAGTAACTTCCATGCGCTCAGGCATATTGAAATGAGGAACGATGACGTTAACTGTAGGCATTTCCGAGTTGATATCTGAGACTAAAAGCTCATGCGGATAACATCCTATCATGTTAACTTCATTTTCATCCCTATTTCTGTAGATCTGAATAGTACCATTATCCAACAGCACTTGGAGATCTCTTCTCACAATCGAACACCCGTGAGGATCCACACAACATATTCTACAGGAACCATAGTGATGCTGGCGAAAACTCGGCCCTCGACAGAGAGTAGCGTGCATTTGTACCAAATCGGCTCTTGAGAAATTGATATTATAGACTTGGTACGGACCAGGACATCCGTACACCATGTTTACAACATGCCCTCCATGATTGGGCAGCGGATTTGCTTGCACATTTGGATTCAAAATTCTGAAAGAGAGGAGATTAGATCTAACCAACCTTTGAACTTCATATTTCAAAGCTATGCAATGCTCAAGATCATGGCCAGGTGCTCCTTGATGATAAGGGCATGAGACCTCAGCTTTGTACCACCATGGGAGTTTCTCAGGTACGGGTGGTGGCGCTTTAGTTTGAACAAGACCTCTTTCAATCAAAGCAGGGTACAATTCTGTGTATGTCATTGGAATTGGATCAAACTGTGGAGCTCTTTGTACACGATTCTGATTATTGTTAAGCTGCTGAGCCTGTGGTCGAGGCTGTTGTTGTTGAAACTGTGGGGTAAATCCCGGATTTGGTGCTGTATTAACGACTGGTGTGATAGCAGCTACCTGTCGTTGACGATTGACATTTCCTCTTGGCCTCCCTTGGGATACCATGTCAACACTTTGTTCTTTTTTCTTTGGGAAACCACTTCCGAACTTTTTGGTTCCGCTTGAAGATCCACCTTCTTTAGTCAGACGTCCGGTTCGGACTCCTTCTTCTAGACGCATCCCCATGTTTACCATTTCGATGAAATCACTTGGAGCACTAGCAATCATGCATTCATAATAAAATGGACTGAGAGTATTCAAAAAGATCTTTGTCATCTCTTTCTCTTTTAATGGTGGATTAATCTGAGCAGCAGTTTCTCTCCATCGTTGGGCATACTCTTTGAAAGCTTCATGGTCTTTCTGAGCCATGGATCGAAGCTGATCTCTGTCTGGAGCCATATCCGAGTTATACTTGTATTGTCGGACAAAGGCCTCACCTAGGTCATTGAATGTTCGAATATTGGTGCTATCCAAGCCTGTGTACCACTTCAGTGCGGCACCAGTTAAACTGTCTTGAAAGTAATGGATAAGCAACTGATGATTATCTGCATAAGTAGACATCTTCCTGGCATACATCACAAGATGACTTTGTGGACAAGAACTTCCTTTGTACTTTTCAAAGTCAGGGACCTTGAATTTAGCAGGTATTTGTACACTGGGAACCAAACATAGCTCCTGGGCATTCTTTCCAAACAAATCTTTTCCACGAATAGCTTTAACTTCCAACTGCATCTTGTTAAACTGTTCTTGGAGATCTCCCACAAGATTACGCTGATTTGTGCTATCACCTTGATCATGATAAATCTCATTGTCTCCGTAAGGAACAGTGTGAACCGTAGGGGTCGGAACTGTCATAGTGGGTTGAGAAAGTGCCATAGTGATTTGGGAAAAAGTTACCCCTGAATGTGGGATAAACGCCGAACCTTGTGCAGCAGGCGCTTCAGTTGTAGCTGTTTGAACCCCAGAAACATTATGGCGGAAACCTGTACCGAAGCTGAAAGGCGGGCCCCAACCTTCTGGCATGGAGAAAGATGGAATACCGAACGCAACTGTAGAAACTGGAGTAGTGACTTCAGATGTTACCGTCGCTTGGCTGTTAGGTGGCGGCGGTTGATTCTGTGCGGCCATTAAGGAGTCAACCAGAGTAGTGAGACTTTCCAACTTTTCCTGAAGGGTGGTCACTGTACCACGAAGCTCAATATTCTCTTGTTCAGAGTGTTCCATTACTCTTCTTCTGCTTGAACGAGTATTATATCTGTGATCTGATTGCGAGCGCGGTCGAGAAACTTTGAGACGCGACAGCTTGACGATCTATTGGAGAAAGATCCAAAAGATGAGACTCTATACAACAGACTCGATATGCAGAATGATGTATGCAAAAAAGAAATTTATGATTTTTCCAAACATTTTAAAGATTATTTTCTTGCAAACATTTGAACACAAACAAATTTTTTTATTCATTTTTTTTTTATTGCAATAATGGGAAATGTTACAACATTGGAGCGTAGCTCCTTACAAAAGCAAATGATAAATAAAAAGCTAAACAAATCCTAAGCATCTTCATCAGACGAAGAACCAAATGCATTGTGCAGCTTGAGCTTCATGATTTCTTTCCCATAGTGAGCTTTCAATTCGGCCTTTTCGGCTCTCAGCTTGTCAACAACATTCTTCCAATCATCAGGAGTCGGAGCGTTGCTTGTCGAGCCTTCCAGATTTCTCTTGCTTTCTTTGATGTACCTCTTGATTGCAGCGTCTTTCTGACGAATCTTCTCATCTTTGCTCATGAGCCATCCATCTTGATAATAGAGAGTTTCTTCGTGATCTTTCACTCTTTTCTTCAACTTTCTATTTTCCACCTCAGTGCTACGAAACTTTTCTTCCCAAGCATCTTTTTCTGTCCTCATCTTAGCCAAAGTGCGTTGGTATTCCTCCATAGCTGGAATGTTGGGTCGTTGAGACACTGCAGGAAACATGGGTTTTTCATAAGCATAAGGCATTTGGAACTCCTTGGCTCTTTTCTTTACCCAGCAGGTGTAGGCGTCCATGGCAATGCAATTTCTTTCCTCACCTTTTTCTTTCCATCGGACGTCGTACCAAGCTCTCATCATTCTTGCTTTCAACTTTTTAGGATTATCCCCTTCTCGGTAAAAGTAACCTTCTACTGAGGGACCAGCAGGTTTAACTGAATTTGCATACCCGAGTTGTCGTCGGGCTAGGACCGGATTGTAGTTAATTCCTCCTTGTGTACCAATGAGGGGTACGTTGGCGAACTCTCCACAACTTTCAATGGTTTCTGTACCACAGCGAGCCAAGGTATACCAATGAATATCATTATTAGTAAGAGACATAAGTCTTCGAGGCCAACGCAAACCTTCTCGGTTTTCCGTGAAAATATGAGACTCAGGTAAGTGTGAAACAATCCATTTGAACAACAAAGGTGCACAACATACAATGATTCCACCGCCTTGGCGATTCCTATGATGGACAGAAAAATACATGTCACCAAGCAAAGTCGGAACAGGATTTCCAATCAGAAAGATCTTTATGGCATTGATATCAACAAAGTTGTCGACATTGGGAAACAGAACCAACCCATAGATGAGCAAGGCTAGTATAGCTTCAAAAGCTATCATGCTACCAGTTTCGATGAAATCAAAGGCTTTCTTTACTAGGAAGTGTGAAGTTAAACCCGGGAGGTTTCCTTTGGTAGTCCAATTACTCTCTACTTCAGACTTTTTCATGTGGATACCTGCTGCAATGACGTGTGACTTAGGAATGGCTTCCAAACCATTGAAGGGTATTTTGTCAGACACAGGAATACCTAAAAGATTGGCATATTCTTCCAAGGTCGGTACCAATTGGTAGTCTGGAAAGGTGAAACACCGGTAGACGGGATCATAGAACTGAACCAGAGTTTTGAGGAGTCCTTCATCAACATGAGTATTCAGGATAGGCAAAAGCTTTCCATAACTTTTCCTAAAATTAGAAGGATCTTGTACAGAAGATGCTAACTCTATCAGTCTTTCTACAACAGGCGTTTTGAAACCGTACTTTTTGGTATACCTTTTTTCCATAACTTAATCCTATAATGTTTGCAAAGAAAATTCTATAAATTTTTTGGAAAAATCATGTTTTTTTTTTTTATGGAAAAAGATGGGTTTTTTAATGAATGTATGAATGCATGGATGCATGGATGCCACATATTCAAACATGGTGAAACAAACATGGTAACGCAAACAGGGTAACGCGAACATGGTAACGCATACATGGTAACACAAACATGGTAACACAAACATGGTAACGCATAGGTTCAAAGGTCCAAAGTCACGAGCATGAGGTCAGAGAACCAAAAATGGGATAGTTCTAGTTAATCACCTGCATGACATGTTCTACTGATACGTCAGAGTCTACATTTTTCTTTCGGATATTACCGGCCTTCCACAATTAAACTCATGAGCCAGTAATATTCTCAAGAAAAACTCGTCTGAGTGTGGTTCTCCGCATGACAACTAATCCAAGTCTTCACCTGAATAGTTTCTGCACCACAACCTAATAAGGCCAGGATGGGTTGGGGTTCTACGGTCTCTCAGCTTCTACAGTTCAATGAAAGTAATAATGTCTTCGCTACGAAACATGCTAAACATATATTACCAACAAGGAACCTCCACTGAGCGGAAGGATTCTCACGTGCGCCTGCACATGACTATACCCTCCACCTAATTTCTTATGTGTACTTAATCCGGGTTAGGATTTGTCCATAATGTATCACAGAACCATGCAAGTAACAGAACCAGAACCACACATATAACAAAAAATGAAATGAAAAATAAAGCAAATAGAATTAACCCTTCCTTTGGAAACAATAAAAAGATGGTCCCCAGTGAAGTCGCCATTTTTCTGTCGCGGGCGAAAAATCGTTTTGTTCCTCTTTTTTGTGGGATGAGACACCTGATGCCTTCTTTGGGCTCGAGTGCTCATAAAAAATGATTTTTCTTTTGTTTCGACCAAACTTTTTATTATTTCCAAAGGAGGAAAAGGAAAAAAGCTGCAATAACCTAAAAGTGGGGGGAGAGATCTTGGGTAAGAGGGTTGGTTATACGAAGGGAAGGTATTAGCACCCAACGTATCTATAGTACTCTATAGGTTTCTTTGCTTTGTTTTTCATTCCATGTTATTGAGAGGTTCTTGTGAAATAGGTGGGACCTAAGGTGTTTGTTTGATTATGCTCGCAAAGATCATCGCGATCCTCTGCATACATATCCCCTAGAGGGAATCAGAGCATCTGTAGCTCGGGTCTACGGGTGCTAAGGTTTGAATGGTTTTTTTCTGTTTTGTTTTGCTCGCCAAGGATCGACCTTGTGCCTACGTATTCTCAAAGGGATGTTGAGAAAGTCAGAGCAATCGTAGTTCCCACTTATGCTAGTGGAAGCAAAGGAAAATAGACAAATGTCGTCTAAATGCTAGATGTATCTAATCTATATCATCACATACATCTGTTTGTTTTTGTTTGAAAATCTTTTCATTATAAGCCCGGGGCCATGCCACTTAGGGTGCTTAGAATGATAAAGATGTTTTTGTTGTTTAACCAGCCTTGTGGCAAAAGTTTCAATGAAGTCAGCCTTGTGACAAAAACTTTGATTAATCAGCCAGCCTTGTGGCAAAAGTTTCAATGAAGTCAGCCTTGTGACAAAAACTTTGATTAATCATCCAGTACGGTGGTAAAACAGTTTGATTGATTAGCCAGCCTTGTGGCAAAAAAGTTTGATTGATTAGCCAGCCTTGTGGCAAAAAAAAGTTTGATTGATTGATTGTTTGTGATGATATAGAAGAGATACTCCTAGCATAGAGATGAAAAATGTCTAATCTCCTAGGGTATTTGTTTTGGATATTGGGGATGCTTATAAGAAGCCCGTGGGTCCTTGTACGAAGCCCAAGAGGAGGCTATCCGAGGGTCCTTGCATTGTAAGCCCAAGAGGAGGCTATGGGAGGGACAATCCAGGGTCCTTGCATTGTAAGCCCAAGAGGAGGCTATGGGAGGGTCACTCGTTTGTACAAAGCCCAAGGGGAGGCGTGGTATAGTTGGTTTGAGCTCTTAGAGCGATTTCACCGAGAAACCATACTCTATGTCCTAACCTAAACTAGTGGAGATTCTTTGCACGAAGCCCAATAGGAGGCTATGGGGAACCTAGTGTTGTACTAAGTTGAACAAGTATATAACACAATCACAAGTATGAACAAGTACAAGCAAATATGAACAAGTACATGAACAAATATGAACGAGTATGAACAAGCACATATATATGACAAAGTGTGTGTATATAATGGAGTTTATGAAGGAAATATACCTGTAAGCATGATCCATTTGCATACACGGGGCTCGGGACTCATACTCGGGGAGAGGTCCACTTGAATTTATTCAAAAGCTATGTAAACAGGTATTCACAAAGGGCTTGGGACTTATACCTACATGGAGGCCCATGGTATTTTTGGGAAGATTTAAAGAAACCTTCATTTTTGGATTGTTATTCAAAGTTTAAAAAACACATTGATCGAGATATGTACAAAAGGCGTACAATGAAATACCTAATTTCATGTACTTGAGTGGGTATGTACAAAAGGGCTTGGGGCTTATACCTACATGGAGGCCCATGGTATATTTACAAAACATGGTGGATGGTTTTATTTACAGACGCGTCGTTTGTTGTTTTGAAAACAGTTTGAAAAGTATTGTTTTGAAAGAGTTTTCTGTACAAAGAAAAACTGTAAAAAAGGAAAGGGACTTATACTCTCTAATATTCGAGAGGCCCCTGTTTTATTTTCATAAAACAGGGTGGATGGTTTTGAAAATGATTTGAATGTTTTTGAAAATGAATTGATTACTGTTTTGAAAAGATTTTGTTAAGAAGTTTTTATTTTGAAAAGAAAGTTTTATTGTTAAAAAAAAAACTGTACAAAAAGAAAAGAAATGGGACTTACACTCTCTAATATTCGAGAGGCCCCACTTCGTTTTGAAAATCAATTGATCAATTAAAAGGATTTAATCAAAAAGAAGTGGCTTATCGTTTTGAAACAGAATCGCGATCGCTCGTCTTAAAACGATTTGAATTTGACAAAAGTCAACTTAATTAAGTTAAAACAAGTTTTAATGCTTAATTAAGACCTAAATGATTAGGGTTTGATCACAAAAAATATTTACAAGTGATTAGGTTAAAAATTAAATGAAAAACAATATTTAAAGTATTAAAAAACACTTAAAAATGTATCATTTTAAACCTAATTAAAAACATATTAAATAAATCTTTTTTTTGTGATTTTTTTTTATATTGTCAAAATATGTATATTAAATAAGAGGTGTGTAAAAAATGAAGAAAAAATAAGTTGATTTGATTGGTTAAATTAATTGATGAAGTTGTGAAGAATTTGAAGGAAAAAAGTGATAAAAAATAAGCTTTTGGTCTCACCAGGGTTTGAACCCACGCCCTCTCTCTCACCAGCCAAAACTCTTGCCAACTGAGCCACGCTTGTGGCTTGTAATACATACGCTTCCATTTAATTATATATTAAACTTAACATTTGAAATTTCTGAATCAAAAATGGCGCCAAGAACACACCTTCAACTGAATTTTGAAAATCTCCAAAACTGTGTTGTTTTGATCAAGTAAAGGGTCTATCTCACTCGGTTTTTCACGAGGAACATGATGGTGCCCTCATAATTCATTTATTTTTGCTCTAAGGGGGTCAATTTTCGCATGAACATGAAGAACCCTAGAACTGAAATTTAATGTGAAATCGTGTATGTGCAAGTTATGATGCAATTGATTGAGGGTTAATGATCCTCATAGGTGCAGAAACAAGATGGTATGCTCACATTTCATTTATGATGCGTGCAAGTATGAGTTTGAAGTTCATGAGCACTTACCTTAAAAACGGCACAACTGAGAATCGAATTCTTGCTTGGAGGTGTTACAGAAGTTGTTTGATGATCTGGATAGCTTCAATGGACCTTATGGAAGGTGTCTGGATGCTTGGAACCATCTGAATTCATCTGGGCATGGCCATGGTACCCGATCTGCATAAGCTTCAAGAGTGAATCGATTTTGATGATTCTGAGGTTATTGGCTATATGTGATGGATTGGATAGTTCATATGTGATATATGGATGATGTTAGAAGTGGTAGTTTGGACAGAATTGAGCCTGAACAAAAATTGGCATGATAAGTCTCATGTTATGCATATTTGGAGGTGAGATGATGATTTTGAGTTTTCAGGTGTTTTGGGGTGTATGAGTGATTCAGACACATCATATATGACATTTAGAAGTTGTGGGAAGCATCACTTTGTTCAGAACTTGCAAGGTTTGGAGGATGAGTTTTCTTCCTCACTTTGAAACACATGACTTGTAATTCAAGAAAGAAGAGAGAAAACCTATAATTGTGAGGTTTTGGTGTGAATTGAAGAGTGGAAATGACCTCTATTTATAGGCCATGAGTTCTGAATGCAGAGCTTTGCAACTTGCTCAAGAATTGGTGATTTGGCATTTGGAGATAAAGTGGAATCTTTACATTTAATGCAAATGGTTAAAGTAACTAAACCATGGTTATTTTGGCCAAGCTTCTTATCTCTTTCCATTCTGATCTCAAATCAGAAAATATCATTCAATCATTGCTTCTATGCATCATTACTTGGTCCATTTGGCAATTTGGCTCATAACTTTGGCAAAATGACTTGAAATTTCAAGTGAAAAGCTCACTAATGGCAAAATTCAAAACCATAGCTACACTTCAAATTTTTTCATGCTCTTGGACATTTTGGAAAGCTCATATTACACACTTCAAAACCCTAGTTGAAAGTTTCTTCAACATCTTTAAGGAAATGGGTGAAAAAGATCCATGAACTTTGAAGAAAATGAGATTTCAAGTGAAATTTTCAAAAGATGCCAACTTTGAAGCTCCATATCTCTTAAATGGTTGATCTTATGGAAAAAATTTATATGTGTCAAAGTTGTTTATTGGATCAAAATCTACAACTTTCATGTTGGAAGTTTTTTTCAGTTTGTAGGTGAAATTTTGAGAAATTCCCTTTCAAAGTTTGGAAAAAACCATGAAAAACACTTAGAAATTTTTCTAAGTATGAAAGTCAAACTTTTGACTTTTTGATTCTTGATTAATTTTCTTGATTTTTCTTGATCAAATGACTTCATACTTCATATATTGATGATTTAAAACTTCAAAAGTCATGGTTGACCAAAATTCCTCAAAAGTCAATGGTGTTCTTGTACAGTTGACTTTTTCAGTCGAATCGCGTTTCTGGAGATTTCAAATGAAACAGGCTATCCTCACCATATGAATGGTATGAATGGATCATATTGAAGAATTAGAGGATATTGAGCCATGGTTTGAGTTGTGGAACCATGTCCTGATTAAAAAGTCAGTTGTTCAGTGCATTAGGTCAAAAACCCTAATTGTCGACCTGATGAAATTGATGACTGTGGATCTTGAATTGAGATACAATTTCCATTGTATGTTGTCATAGGGATTATTTGAGGATGATTGAAACCTTTGATTGACTTCCTGGGGTTTTTTAGGGTTTCCCAAATGTGATCCCTGATTTCAGTCCCTGATAGTTCAAAACCCTAATCTGATGATTTGCAATTTCACTGTTGATCAATCCTTGTGTAGGAGATGTCTTGAGCCAATAGATTAGGTTAAAATGATGCACTTGGGGTCTTGAGGTCATGTCCCAAGTCATTAGGTCAAATCCTGAGCAAAAGTCAGGAGTATGCTATCTTTAGTCAAAACCCTAATCTGGTTGATTCAGAGCCTCTGAGCTTGTTGAGATGGATTTTGAGGACCAAATGTTAATTGTTGATGAAGATGATTCATTTGAGATGAAGGGAGAACAAAACCCTAATTGATTGTTACTTGTACTGATGAGTGATTTCCAGATTAAATCCTGCTGAGTCACAAGTAGCAAACACAAACTATGCAATTTGTTAGAGATGCAAATGATGCATATGCAATGATATGAGGTGGTATCTTAGGTCAAAAATTGGGGTATGACACCCGCCCCGCTCGTTTTTTGGCGGGCATAAGGCGGGGCGGGCGGCGGGTGGAGCGGGCGGCCCGTTTTGCCACCCCTAGCTGAGGATATTCGTTTACCTGAAAACCAAGTTAGTGACATGCAATACCATGATGTATGTAATGTATATGTTGAAATTCTCTGGTTAAATGAGAACCGTGCATGTTATGTATGCGTTCGTCATGAAACATTATATGCTATGTATGTATGATGTATGATGTATGGACATGACTTATGCAGTTTAGAGCGTATCAAACTTCTGGTTGGGAAAATAAATCCCTGCTTGTTATTTTGGAAACGAATGTATTATGATTGTTGATGATCTTTGCTATCTTGTTCGAGCATACTCAGCTGGGGAACTTCCTTACGGACCAGGGTGCTCTGTTGAGGGATCTTTGACTACCGCTTGAGGATGAAGGTAATTTTAAAATTCTGATTTTGATGCACCTTGAATGGGAATGAAAAAGATGTGTAATCCTCCGATGCACTATTTGATCAAACCTTGGTGTGGAGGATCATGCCTTCTGGGGATAGTGATCTTGAACAGCCCTGCTGGGAAATAAGGTTTCTCGAATCACTTTGTTGGAGAGAAAAATCTCATTGAGGAATCTGCTGAGAAACGCATCTCTGTTGGGGAACTTTTCTTCTGATGCTGATTTCGGGAGGATATCCAGATGATTGGGACATCACCTGACTCCTATTCCTGTTTTTCTTATAAACATCAATCATATTCAAATGCATATGCTCATTCAAAATTATCATTGGGACGTTTACGCGTTCAAAACAGAAAAAGTGAAAACATTGATTTTGAGCATGAACTGTATTGATTTTGAAAGAAAGCCATAATAGGCTAATTAGTACAAAGAGACAAAAATCCTAGTAGTAGGAAATTGTCATAAAACTTTGAAAAGTACTTATAAAGGAAAATAGCTATGTGAAAACACTCCAGTCAAGTTTCAACTCTGCTATTGCCAATCTGTCTTCGAGTATCTTATCCCTCACTTGTTGGAAGAAAATGATTGGACTGATTGGTGCCTTTGATGTGTTGAACCTTGAAGGTGAGTAGGTAGCCAAACGGGACATAGTTGTACGCTTTATTCCCTAACTTTTGCCTAGGCTGCCTTTTCAGGTTTTCAGCCTACCGAGATAATTATTATTTCTTAATCTCTAATTTTTGCCTGGATCGCCCTTTCAAGTTTTCAATCCACTGAGACGCTTATTTTTGCCTAAATCGCCCTTTCAGGTTTTCAACTTAGCGAGCTTTTCTTTAAGCGGAGTACTTTTTGACTATGTCCGCATTTACAGGGTGTGGGAAATCCTCGCCATCCATAGTGGTAAGCAACATGGCTCCGCCGGAGAATACTTTCTTGATTACAAATGGTCCCTCATAAGTGGGAGTCCACTTGCCCCTGGGGTCGCCCTGTGGTAAGATGATATGTTTGACAACCAAATCACCGGTTTGATATGCCTGACTTTTGACTTTCTTGTTGAAGGCTTTGATCATACGTTTCTGGTATAACTGACCATGACAAATAGCTGCAAGTCTCTTCTCATCAATCAAGTTTATCTGGTCCCACCGATTCTGAATCCAATCGTCTTTGTCTAGATCGGCTTCTTTCATAATCCTTAGGGAAGGAATCTGAATTTCAATTGGAAGAACTGCCTCCATACCATAGACTAGGGAGAAAGGAGTTGCCCCTGTTGAAGTACGCGCTGAGGTGCGATAACCATGAAGAGCAAAAGGTAACATCTCATGCCAGTCTTTGTAGATTACTGTCATCTTTTGTATGATCTTTTTGATGTTCTTGTTGGCAGCTTCTACCGCGCCATTCATCTTTGGTCGATATGGGGATGAATTATGATGTTTGATTTTGAACTGCGTGCAGAGTTCAGTAATCATCCTGTTGTTTAAATTTGTGCCATTGTCTGTGATGATCCTTTCAGGGATGCCTGTCATACCCCAAAATTTGCCCAACATATTTATTTATATTTAAATCCATCTGACTTTCAAAAGCTCAAGAACACTTCCATACAATAAAGAATGAAGGATTTGTGGCTTGCACAAGTTGGATTATTTTGGGAAAATGCATGAAGGTCGGTAGGAGCAAAAAGGATCTTTTGAATTAATGGGCCAATTTTTTGGACTCTAAACTTATCCATGGGTTGATTCAAGGCCTATATATATATTATCTTATTTTTATGAATTTTATTTATATTTATGTGAATTTTCATTCATTTAAATGTTAAATAAAAGAAATAATATATGAGGTAAATATATTTAAATCAAGGGATTGATTTTCTAATCATCAAATCATCAAATATCAATTAAAAATTCGTGCAAGGGTGGTTGATACAAGATTGGAGTAAAAAATCCAAATATAGAAATATTTCATGCATATTTTTCCAAAATTTCAAGAGATACAAAAGCTCAAGGTCCAAGCCCACTCTTTGCCCTAATAGAATCCTTATAAAAACAACATTATTCTCTGCAAAAAAAAACGAAAATCAGATGCAAGAGTACTAGGGTTTCGAAGTTACAATATTCAAGAAACTAGGGCAAGGGAGATTTAACTCGGTAGCTGGTTCCAAGGCGTGTCAATCATCCTATTTCGTTCCTGAGACATAGTAAGGTAAGATTGAAGCAAGAACAAAGGGATGCAACGCATGACATGGCCATAACACGGTTACCATATTCTTGCGTATGTTAATTTTTTTGTTTTTTACACACACCTGCGTTTCAATCCAAATTAATTTTATTTTTGAGATTCTTTTGCGTTATAAGGCAGGTCTGGGCGTTTACAATAGAGCTTTCACGTGAGTAATCATACTCACCATTGTTAGGGCATATGTTTAGATTATGTTCGTATCATGGTTTAGAGAGATTTTCAGGATGAATGGACCTCGCCAATGGATTCGGGAGGCCCCAATTAGTGGACAAGGGTCCTTCTTGTTTTTGTCTTTGGCGTTTTTGCAGGTCCGAAAAATTGATTCCGCCGGAGAAGATGAAGTAGCCGCGCGCAGGCGGCGGCTCTAGGAATCGCGTTTTCCTTCATAATAAAGTCCGTGCGAGGAGATAACAAGACGCGCATCGTGGCCAAGTGGTAGCAGTGCACTTGATAAGGCTTTCGTACGCAGGGGAGCCAGTTCGATCCCCAGGTGTGACCATTTTATTTTTCAAATCATTTAAACACCAATCCTACGCGCGTGCACCATAAAAGTCTATGATGCACCCTCACACGAAGATCGTCAGATCCAATCTTCATCAAATCCTACGCTTCAGAAGCTTTGCATCTACCATAGACCTTCAGGGATGCACTCCACTAGATCAAAAGCTGAGTTGTTTAATTTTTTTTTATTATTTACTTTTAAATTACATGAATCTTTTGTTTTATTTATTTCTTTCCTAGAATAATATTTTTTGTTTAAATCATTTTGTTAGTAAATTAATATTTTCATGCCATTTGAATTTATTTAATCGAAGATTCGATTTCCCTCATAATATTAAAAATAATGGTTTTATAAAACTATAGAAAATTATTGTGGGTTGTACGTATTTTTCTTATCATTTGTTTTAAACCCTGATTTTTTAACATGATAACTAATCACTGTTGTTAGTGTTATCCACTAACCATATTTTAGCCTTACAAACCCTGTAGGTCACAATAAGTTTTCTTTTTAGGGTTTGTAGATCTTTAATCAATTGGATTGTAGATCATTTATACACTAAAAACCTCTTCTCTTCTTGTCGCAAATTTTCAGGGTTATTTCAAGTTCTTCAGCCACGCGCTTCACTAGACCAAAAGCTAAGTCTTCTATTTTTTTTTATTATTTATCAATGCCTTGTATTTGCCATAAAAAGTTTTCTACCTTTCTCTTCTTCATTTTTCAGGGTTAGCCAGGATCCTCCGACTACGCACCATCAGAGCTAAGTTTCCAATCCTTATTTTATTTTATATAAATATTATTTTATTTTACTTTTTGCCTTTTGCCCAAAATAGGGATTGCCTCGAATAGTCAGTACACTCATCCCTATTATTTTCTGTGTTAATTCTCAGATGATCAGAGTCAATCAGGGTTCGAGGAAGATCAAGGCTCAAGATAAAAACGATAAAACTAATTATTGATTCTTCTTATTCTTCCGCCTTTTAATTCCCCCATCCCCGCAGGTGTTTATTGTAATAGCGTAGGAATTTATTTTCTGCCTTTTACTTTCTGCAATTTTAAACTGCGTGGTTAGTAATCTTAGGGGGTGCAAGCCTTTAACTGAAGTAGATAATTAATTACAAGATAAATAACTGAACTCAAACCACATGATTGTTGCACCCACACACCTTTAGGGTAACCTCTTTTGTTGCCTTGTTGCCTGTTGCCTCTAATTGTATAAATAGTCAAAAGTCCCTCGATTCCGAGGATACCTAAGCAAAACAAATGTTACTCTTAGTTCATCATCATAAGATCATAGTCCCTTCGAAGTTGCCTTAACAAATGATCTTGTCCCTCGAAGTTGCCTCGGTAAATGATGATTTGTCCCCATTGCTAAGGTATCCTCGTCTGATGCCTAAAAAGATTAATGACTATTATATCCTTCCCTTAGACTACCTGCCCTCTTTATGGCAAGGGACAGTCTTATGACGAACGATTACTCTCGATGACCCTTCACATCCAATTGAAAGGCTTCCTACCCTCTTATGGTACGGATAGATCCTTTCGCCTGAAAAGCTAAAAGAACGAATTTTCAAACTTAGGGTAGTTGCTACTAATTGCTTGCTCTAATTCAAATTACTTTTTACACCTCTTTTTCAAATCAAATTCAAAAAGACTACGCTTATTTACAAGCTAAAGTTCTTCTTCGAAAATCTTTCCAAATAACTCAAACATTTCAAACAAAGTGAGCTAAGCAATTAAGAGCCCATGGATAACCATGGATACAAAGGGTGCCTTACACCTTCCCTTTGTATAACTTACCCCCCCGAACTCAAAATCTTTTCAAAAGGTCTTTCCTGTTCTTTTAGCCTTTCCAATTGGATAAAATAAAAGTCGGTGGCGACTCTTGCTTACCGCACATCTCGATTATAAAAGTCAGTTCACCGTATTACAGTGCCATACCGACAAATGAGATTGTGCTTGATAAACCGAGCCACAACATTCTTGGTGACTGAAGCAAACGAGGCTGCCTCTACCCATTTTGTGAAGTAGTCAATAGCGACCAGGATAAAACGATGTCCGTTGGAAGCAGTAGGCTTGATTTCCCCAATCATATCAATACCCCACATTGCAAAAGGCCAAGGAGACGTCAGAACGTTTAATGGGACTGGAGGTACATGTACTTTGTCGGCATATATCTGGCATTTGTGACAAGTTCTGGAGTGATGATGGTAGTCTGTCTCCATGGTAGACCTGTAGTAACCTGCTCTCAGAATCTTTTTAGCCATTGTATGTCCACTTGAATGAGTACCAAAGGCACCATCGTGTATGTCTTCCATAATATGTTCCGCTTCCTTCTTGTTCACACAACAAAGCAGAGTCGAGTCATGGTTGCGCTTGTACAGGATTCCATTACTTAGAAAGAATTTAGCAGCAAATCTTCTTAGAAACTTTCTATCGTTAATGGATGCCCCTTCAAGGTATTCTTGGGCTTCGAGATATCTTTTTACTTCATGAAACCATGGTTTTTCTTCCACTCCTTCGGTATCCATCTCATTGCAATAGGCTGGTTCATCCTGTCTGTAAATGGTGATCATAGGCGCCTCATTGTCCCATCTGACTTTGAACATAGATGACATGGTAGCTAGGGCATCAGCCAGTTAATTTTGTTCTCGCGGGATATGTTCAAAAGTGATTTCTTCAAAGTAAGGAATCAAACTCAGCACATATTCTTTGTAAGGAATTAGATTCGGGTGCTTCGTATCCCATTCCCCTTTAACTTGATAAATTACAAGGGTCGAGTCCCCGTATACCTCCAGGAACTTGATTCTCAGATCGATTGCAGCTTTGAGACCCAGAATACATGCTTCATACTCGGCTATATTGTTAGTGCAGTTAAAACATAATCTGGTGGTGAATGGTGTATGTCCTCCTGCAGGAGAAATGATCCTGGCTCGGGTCCTTCCTTTGGTCCTGGTTGTTCGTAGTCAGTAACTAGCATAATATCTTCATCTGGGAAGTCAAAGTTCAACGCTTGATAATCATCCACTGCTTGATGAGCCTGATGATCAGCTACCACACTTCCTTTGATTGCCTTTTGTGAAGTATACTGGATGTCATACTCTGTTAAGATCATTTGCCATCTTGCTATTCTTCCATAGAGAGCAGGTTTTTCAAACACATATTTGATAGGATCTATTTTGGAGATCAGGAAAGTGGTATGGTTTAGCATATACTGTCTTAGTCGGCGAGCCGCCCATGCCAAGGCACAACAAGTTTTCTCGAGCAGTGAGTATCTTGTTTCACAATCGGTAAACTTTTTGCTAAGATAGTAGAACGCATGCTCTTTTCGGCCAGACTCGTCATGTTGCCCCAGTACACACCCCATTGAATCTTCTAACACTGTTAGGTACATTATTAGAGGTCTTCCTTCCACTGGTGGTAACAAGATTGGTGGTTTTTGAAGATATTCTTTGATCTTATCAAAGGCTAATTGGCATTTGTCGTTCCATCTTTCCACTTGATCTTTCTTCAACAGTTTGAAGATCGGCACACAAGTAGTAGTCATATGGGCAATAAATCTGGCGATGTAATTCAGACGTCCCAAGAATCCTCTGACTTGTTTCTCGGTACGGGGTATGGGCATTTCTTGAATGGCTTTGACTTTGGCAGGATCAACTTCAATACCCTTGCTGCTGACGATGAAACCTAAGAGTTTACCGGATCTTACTCCAAAGGTACACTTGTTCGGATTCAGTCGCAACCTGTACTTCTTGAGTCTGTCAAACAGCTTGTGCAGATGACCCAGATGTTCTTCTTCGGTGTTGGACTTTGCAATCATATCATCCACATAAACCTCTATTTCCTGATGAATCATATCATGGAACAGAGCTACCATTGCACGCTGATATGTTGCTCCTGCATTTTTTAAACCAAAGGGCATTACTTTGTAACAAAAGGTTCCCCAGGGTGTTGTAAAGGTTGTTTTTTCCATGTCTTCGGGCGCCATCTTGATTTGATTATAACCTGAGAATCCATCCATAAAGGAAAATACCTTGCATTGTGTAGTATTGTCAACCAGTACATCGATGTGAGGTAAAGGGAAATCATCTTTGGGGCTTGCTCGATTCAGATCTCTGTAGTCTACACACATTCTGACTTTCCCGTCTTTTTTAGGCACAGGCACGATGTTAGCTATCCATGGAGGATAACTCACAAATTTTAGAAAACCAGCGTTAAATTGCTTCTCAACCTCGTCTTTAATCTTCTTGGACATATCGGGCCTACTTCTCCGCAGTTTCTGCTTAACTGGAGTGCTACCTTCTTTGATTGGCAGGCGATGGACCACAATATTCGTGTCGAGGCCAGGCATATCTTCATAGGACCAAGCGAATATCTCAACGTAGTCTTGTAACATTTGAATCAGTCTTTGCTTGACACTGTCTTCTAAATCAGCCCCTATCTTGACTTCTTTCTTTTCTTCGTCACTGCCCAGGTTGATAACCTCAATTGGTTCTTCATGCGGCTGTATAATCCTTTCTTCTTGTTCTAATAGCCTTGCAAGTTCCCTAGGTACTTCACAATCTTCCTCACTTTCGTCTTCAGTTTGGTAGATCGGATTTTCAAAGTCATGACTGGCAATAGCAGAATCGTTATCAACAGGATCCAAAGTGAATGTGAATCTGCATTTATTATGTGGGTGTGTGTAAGAATACATAGCTATTTGAAAATGAATAAAGCAAAGAAAGAAACAAAAAGGATCACAAAATTTGAATATGCAAACATCCCATGATTTTATTGAATGAACATATGATCATGGTATGACAAACCCTTATAAAAAGGACCAGGGTGCTTCGGGCAAGGCACCTGGCTTTTAAGTTCATGGTTCGATAGTACAGGAACCATTTTTATCTTTGAACATATAAACAATGAAAACAGGAAATTGCATTTACTCCTGATCAAAGGAGATAACATCTTCAGCTTCCCAGTTGTTCAATCCATTTTTGTGAGTAGGGAATATCCAGTTGCTCCAGTTGCAACTGTCTTCTTCGTCTTCCACAACATTGACTTCTTTGGTGGCGAGATGAGTTGTTGATCCTTCAGGATGAGCAAGATACTCTGCTGGATACGAGAGCCCAGGCTGAGGTACCTCTGTTGGCTGAGAGAGATACTCGATAAGATCGTCCCATCCAGTTGGGATGATGTCTTTGATAGAGACTTGTGCGCTCTGGGGAGCAGTGTATTGCATCAGAAAATCATTCTCGTTATTTGGTGTTTCCCAGACTTCTTCAGGAGTGACAGGGCTTGTGATTGTCATATTGTCTTTGAAATGTTCATCCCATCCAGTTGGGGTGATGTCTTCAATGGCGATCTGCGAACTCAGGGGAGCGGAATACTTCACCATAAAGTCATACTTACCACTTGGTTCTCCCAGCGTATCCCAGACTTCTTTTGGACTAGGTGGACTTTGGTATTGCTCAGTAATGGAACTTATGAAACTTTTGTAATCTTCGAATTGATCAACCCATCCAGTTGGGACAATGTCTTCAATGGCAATAAAAGAACTCTGAGGAGCAGTGTACTTCACTAGAAAGTCGTACTTACCGCTCGGTTCTCCCAAAGTATCCCAAACCTCTTTGGAAACGGGTGGAACTTGGTTGTCTTCAATAGCATTTACTCCTTGGCTGATGAAATTTGACTTTAATCCTCCAGAACGAGGACTTTGATCGTTCTTCTGAGTTCCATTAGCATAGCCCAGACCTAGCTTATCGAACTTGTAAGGTACATCAAGGAGATGTCCCCATACTGTGCAACCACCCTCTTTAATCACAGCTTTAGCATCTTTGAGAGAAGCCATAGTTGGAGTTATTCTTGTAGCAGGAGTAGCGGAAATATGTTTGGCAGTAGAGACATCTGGAGGGACCGCCTCAAAAGATTGGCAGGGGGTTTCGATGAATTCACCATCCATCTCAACATACTTGGAGTTACTCAGGTGACTAACCACATATTCTTCTTCGCCATAAACTGTGACGACCTTACCTTTTACCGGATATTTTAACTTCTGATGTAGGGTAGAAGTTACAGCGCTTGCCCCAGGTATCCAAGGGCGTCCTAGTAAACAGGAGTATGCTGGATGAATTTCCATCACATAAAAGGTAGAATCAAAGATCTGAGAGCCCACTTTGATTGGGAGCTTAACTTCTCCGTATATTGTTCTTGTTGACCCGTCGAAGGCTTTTACCACAACATCGCTTGGTTGTAACACAACTCCTTCGAAGTCAAGTTTTTCCAGTACTACTTTTGGTAACACATTTAACGAGGAACCATTGTCTACCAGCACATGAGATAAAGTGGTGTCGTTACATTCAATAGAGATGTGCAGGGCTTTATTGTGATTTTTCCCAGCAGGGGTTAAATCAGCGTCAGAGAAACCGAGGCCGTTATCCACTGTTAAATTTGCAACACAATTTTCAAATTGGTCGACTGAAATCTCTTGTGGTACATGTGCAGCTTTCAAGAACTTCATCAGGGCCTTGGCATGAGCTTCTGAATACTTCAGCAGAGACAGCATTGAAATCTTTGAAGCAGTGTGCCCCAGTTGTTCGACAATATTGTAATCACTTTTGCAGATGATTTTCAATATTTCCTCCATTTCTTGCCTCGAAGGATCTTCAACAGTGACTCCCATAGGTACTTGAACTGGTTCAACTAGTGGCTCTTTGCCTCGAGCGTTGATATCTTGATTAGGAACTGGGACCTGGACTGGATTAGTAGCAATATTTGGAGAAATTTCTGGTGAAAAGATCCTTCCAGTTCTTGTAATCTTACTAGTTCCCACAATATTATCAACAGTTGGAGTAGTAAAATTCATGGCCTCTTCAGTCAAGGTGTCTTGCTTAACTCCATGGACATAAACATTAGCGTCATAACTCCACGGGACAGCTTTATCTGAGGAATATGGAAATGGAGCCGGATTGGTAATGATTATAGATGCTACTCTGGGTGCAGCAGAAACCTTGAAGGGAGCTTTGGTAGGGATTTTCAATGGTATGTTAGAAACCACTGAGACGTCCTCTATCTTCATCCCATTTGAAAAAACTTCGCACAAATTGTTTATAGAAGGAAGTTTCTCAAACATAATGATACGACGATCCATCCACTTTTGAATTCCTCTTTTCAGATTCTCACAACCATTGGGTAGGTGTGCACAATAAAAGCAATCAAGGTCACAACCTGGAAATAAACCTGCTCGTATTAGCTTTCTTTTGACTTCAAGGAGCGGAGTTGGCAGTTCTCTCACATCATAGATATAAACAGTGTCCATGATAGCATTAACGGTCTTGTCGTGTTTTGGCATAGGCGCAGTGATGACATTTGGAGTCTCTGGAGGATCGAATTCAATTTCTCCAGCATCTATCATGTCTTGGATTTTATTTTTCAAGGCTCAATAGTGATCTGCGTCATGTCCAGGACAGTTGGAATGGTATGCACATGTGGCGTCGGGGCAATAACTAGGAGAGGAAGTGTTGACATTCTTCGGAGGATCTTTCAATGTAATCATATTTGCTTTTAACAAGTGTTGCAATGCTTGAGAGATTGGCATATTGATTCTGGTGAAGTTTCTTCTCGGTGCATCTGGTCGACGCGTATATTTCGGCGGTTGATCTTTTTGAGGTGCAGATGCAGAGATCAGAACAGCCCCTACAGATTGGTGATGCTCACTTTTGCGACTTTTCTGACTGTGTACTGTATTGACTTCATTTCTCCCACTGATGGGCCTCTTTGTAGTACCAGAGGAGGAGCCTACTTGAATTTTTCCACTTTGAGTGCCACTTTCAACATGCTCTCCAGTTAATATCAGGTCAGTGAAACCTGACGATGAGCTTCCCATCAAATGATTGTCGAAAGGGCCAGTTAAAGTGCCCATGAACATGTCGACCAGCTCGCGATCAGATAAGGGTGGTTGAACCCTTCCAGCTAGATCTCTCCATTTTTGTGCATACTCGTTCAAACTTTATTTTGGTGCCATAGTCATGCCTCGTAGTTGAGTACGGGTTGGTGCAAGGTCAGCGTTGTATTGATACTGTTTGTAGAAAGCAGCAGCCAGATCTTCCCAGGTGTGAACTTTTGCACTTTCCAGTTGATAGTACCACTCGAGTTGTGTACCCGACAGACTTTCTTGGAAGAAATGAATCCACAATTTGTTATCTGCCGTATGAGGTAGTATCTTCCTCACATAGGACCTTAGATGCAGCTTTGGGCAAGAGACTCCATCATACTTTGCAAAGACAGGAACTTTGAACTTTGGAGGGATAACAATATCTGAGACGAGTCCAAGATCATTGAAGTCTAAACCAGGTATTTTTTGTATCTCCATAGCTTTCATGCGTTCTTCTAACTGCTGGTATTTGCTATCACCCTGTTCATCTTCGGAATGATAATCTTCTTCATCAGGAGAGAGAGAGAGAGAGAGAGAGAGAGAGAGAGAGGGAGAGAGAGAGAGAGAGAGTTTGGCAGAACCCTGGTTGCTGTGGTTGTCTTCTTGATCACCTTCACCGACTACTTCAGGGATTGGCGCTTTTCTGGGCATCCTGGATGGGACTCTGACTTTCCTCACAAGGTGGCTTAAACCTACAGATCCCTTGAGCTTCTTTTTCTTCTTGGTCATCAAGGATTTCAGTTCCTGTTGCCCCTTTGCTAGCTCCAGAATTGTTATCTGAACTTGGGCGTTCTGTGCTTCGAGATTCTTGATGCTTGTTTCGGAATCCATCCCTTCTAACTGAAATAAACAGCGAGGAGGTGAGAAACCTGTTATGTGAACCTGTTATGCAATGTTTATGAATGAAATGTATATGCAATGTTTTCAAGGATCTTAGAATTTAAATTTGTTTAAACAAAAGAGAAACAAACATTTATTAGTCAAACAATTTATTTCTTTTTTTTTTCTTTTGTCTCTTTTTCTTTTTCTTTTCTCTGCCCCTTTCGGGCTTACAAGATAAAACAAAAAATAAAGAAAATAAAAGATTCTTCAAGCCTCCCATGGACGCTTTCTCTTTGCACCCAGAAACGTGTTAATCTGCTGTTCTTCATGGAGTTGTCTGGTGAGCTCCAACACTTTCCTCTCATAGTCTTGACAGTGTGCTTTGAAGGTGTCCCTTTCTCCTTTTAGTTGAACCCAAGATTTCTGCAACTCTTCCAGGTCAGTTGGCATGTCCGGATGTAAAATAACTCGAGGTTCATCCCCTTCGACTTCTGGCTCAATAGTCATAGGTAGGATAGCGGGATATGGCATGATGAACTTCTGAGCATGAGCATGCACCCATTTGAGGTTAGGCTCCATGGGAATAGAATTCCATTGTCCTAAAGTCTTGCTTTCTACTTTGTAGACACTGCCCCAAGCATGTATAAACCTTCGTCGATATCTTTGGGAATCATCTTCGTAGTCGAACATAATGCCATGGATAATCATGTCATGAGGACCATTTCTTCGTGCATATCTGAATTGGCGCAAAGCTAAAGAGGGGTTATAGGTGATGCCTCCCCTAATGCCAAGGAGTGGCACATTAGGGTACTCCCCACAATGGTCAATGAGAGTGATGTCTTTTTGAAAGAAGTTGTTCCACCGGATATCTGAATGAGACAAAGACATAATCCTGCGAGACCATTGCATCCTTTATTCGTTTCTCAACACCGATCGGGGAAGGTGTAATGTAAACCATCTAGCCAGTAGTGGTACACAGCACATAAGAGTTCCTCGTTTCTTCATGGCACGAGTGTGTAGAGAATGTAGAATGTCTCCCAGCAAAGTAGGTACCGGATTGCGGGTTAAGAAAATGTTGATAACGTGCACACTTATGAATTGTTCGGGATTAGAGAATAAAACCAACCCATAAATCAAAAGAGCCACAACTTCTTCAAAAGCCTGGTAACTTCTATCTTTTAATAGTGATCGAGCCTTTTCTATTAAGAACTTAGAAAGCAAACCCTTGACTCCACTCTTTGTTTCCCAATTGGACTCGATTTCTGATTTTCGTAAATGTAAGGCAGCAGCAATGATTTCAGGTTTTGGAATCTTTTCTAAACCAATGAAAAGTAATTGATCTCGAACAGGTAACCCAATTAGTTCAGAGAATTCTTCCAAGGTGGGTACTAGCTGGTAATCAGGAAATGTAAAACAATGATGTTCGGGATCAAAGAACTGGAACAGGACTCGTATCATGTCTTCTTCAAATTTTGAGGTAACCAAATGGAGTAGGTGACCGTGCCTCTCGGTAAATTGAGCATTTCTGGGAAATTCTGATATTAAGTCCTTTAGTTCAGATGGTACTGTTGAGATGTTGATTCGGATATAATCTCTGGTAGCGGGAGCCATTACCTGCATTCACAGAACAAAAATAAACTCTTCGATCCTTGAAATGATTAGTGAGAAAATGATATGTTTATGATGTTTATGATGTCATGATGTCAAACATGTGGCAAACACACACAAATCACACAATAGCCTTAGGTTTAAAGGCTTGCATGAGGTTCATAGGTGATACCCTCCCCACTGAAGTTGAGTTGGTTTAAACCTGTCTTAAAATGGTATTCGGGTTCTATGATCCTTGGAGACAACATCTCTATACGGCACTCGGACGGCCGATCAAAACATTCCTCGAGGATAACCAACTTTGATCAATTTTAAAGACAGTCACTTAATAGGCCACAAGTCAAGTTCAACTAAAGGTTCTAAGACAAATTAGTGTTTAATGACATTTCGGAAGCCTAACATACTCCTTGATCGTTTTCAAGGGATATCAGTACAGACCAAAGTGTCGCACTAACGGTGACTACCAGATCAACCGTATCGGTACATGCCGTACAGTTTCCTTGGTCTATTGTCACATACTTAAGGTATCTCGAGATTCGGGCTAGAATCTTTCACACAAGTAAATCCAATACCCAAACAAACCTTTGAAAAAAATAGAGCAAACAAGACAAGCAATTGAAAACATCGAAGTGATCTAAACTCTAAGGTAACCCCTTTTGAAAACATTTGTTTTTTGAAATCCCCAGCAGAGTTGCCAGTTCTGTCATCCTCGGTTTTTTTCGTGGGATACGAACTGACTCTTTTTTTTATTTTTGAGTTGTGAAAATTAGAGAGTCGCCACCGACTTTTATTTTATCCAATTAAGGAAAGGTTTATAAAAGAAACAGAAAAAGACCTTAAAGAGATTTTGGGTTCGGGGGTAGGTTATACAAAGGGAAGGTGTTAGCACCCCTTTGTATCCATGGTTATCCATGGGCTCTTAATTGCTTAGCTCACTTGTTTAAATCGTTTGTCTTGCTTTGAAATGCTTGTATGTGGTTTTAAATATTTTGTAAAGAATTAACTTTGTAATGATCCTTGTGCGGATGTATACAAAGTGTTTTATCTTTCGAAAGATGTTTGATGGTTTGAAAAAAATATTTTTAACTTTGTAATGATCCTTGTTTGGATATATACAAAGTGTTTGTCTTTTTTGAAAGTTTTTTGTTTTGGAAAAACAGTGATATGTGAAACATTTGTTGTTTTGTTTGATTTGAGCAAGCAATTAAGAGATCTACCCTAAGTTCGTAAGGTCCTTTCTTATCTCTTTTAGAAAATTTTCTTTGACTGGATATAGAAAGAAATTATTTTGAATCGCCTTTGAAACAGTAGAATTGATTTTGAAAAGAGTAACTGAGGGATTACCCTAAGAGGTGCAAATGTGATGGTGTTTGGTTTCAGATATTTTTATCTTTGAAATTAGTGATCTAGCGCTTCAGTTTTTATTCTTGCCATACACGCAATTTTATATGTACAGAAATTAAAGTGCGGGAATGTAAAAATGCGGAAAATAAATCTACGCTATTACATCGATTGTGCGAGAAATATAAACTACGCTATTTACATGAATTTGACAACCTATACACTTATCTATGAATTTAAATTGCAATAAGATAAAGGGAAAATATTTTTGGATGATTGATTTTTTTTTTTTGAATTAAAGGGAATTATTATTAATTCAAAAACAGGTGGTTACAATGTGACCAGTATGGTCCAACAAATCAAAAGGACAAAGAAACTAACTTAAAGCATAAATCTAGCTATATGCTCTTTAAGGATTCTATCATTCCATGCTCTATATATGATGCTATCTATGATCTTAGAAACAATATCGCTGTTGTCATGGGGCTTAAAAATAGCAGAGTTACGGTATTGCCAGATGCTGTAAACTGCCTCAGTAAATGCTAGCTTCAACAGCCGCCCTTTCCACCCTTTCTTTTTTGTGTTTGTAAGTATCCAATTTTGTTCAGTCCTCCACTCTTGTGGGGTATGCTCACAGTCTATCCACCTCAGAATTTCGCTCCATATAGCATTAGTAACTTTGCATTGGAAGAATAAATGGGACAAGGTCTCAAGTTCAGATTTGCATAGGCTGCAAACTTCATCATTGATCATTCCAAAACGACACAGTCTATCTTTAGTTGGTAGTCGGCCATGATAAAGCATCCAAGTGATGATCTGAGTTCGAGGCCTAGCAGGATTGGAATACATCAAATTATGGCACGAAACCTTTGGCAAGTCAGCTATTAACATATCATAGGCCCTCTTCATACTGAACTTATGGCTATTCATCATGTTCACCCATAGAGGCTGGAGACTTAGAAGGCATTCTCTTTGGTTCATAATAGCCTTGAACATCCAGGACCAGGAGTTACTTTGTGCAGCATTCATAGGGTGGGATCCCTTCAGGTAATACGTATGAATCCAAAGTATCCATAAGTTTTCAGCATTTCTGACAATGTTCCATAAGCATTTGAATAGAGTAACCTGGTTCTAAATGGACAGATTGATAATATTCAAGCCACCATTGCATTTAGGGGTGCAAACCGTTTGCCAAGCCACTGGGCTCTTCCTGCTCTTCTCATGTTTACCTGTCCAAAGGAATCCTCGACAAATGGAATCAATTTTTGCAATCACATATTTTGGCAAAGGGAAACATTGCAACCAGTAGTGAGAGATAGCAAAGGCAATGCTTTGAATCAATTGAATCCTGTCGGCATAGCTAAGCAACTTAGAGGTCCAGTGCCTCACTCTGCTAACAATCTTATCAATTAGAGGGAGGTAGTACTTAATATTTAATCTCTTTGAATCCAGGGGCACACCAAGGTATTTTACTGGGAGCTTACCTTCTTCAAACCCTGTTAGATCTTTTAAAGCTTCCCTAAGTGTGTCACTCAGACCACTGTAGAAGATCTTACATTTTTGAGGATTCATCACCAATCCTGTAGAATGGGAGAAGAACTCCATAGTTTTCAGCATCATGTGGACAGATTCCAGATCACCCCTGCAGAATAAAAGAACATCATCTGCAAATATGAGGTTTGACAAACCCATTTTCTCACAGTTAGCATGGTATTTAAATCTCTGGTTCAGCTGCATCTTATTCAGAAGCCTCGACATGTACTCCATCATTATAACAAAAAGCAAGGGGGAAATGGGGTCCCCTTGCCTGATGCCTCTACAAGCTGCCATAGGCTGTGTCATATCACCATTAACATTAAAAACATAAGTCACAGTGGTAACAGTTTGCATAATCCATTGAACAAATTGGGTAGGGATACCTAGTTCTAACATGATGAGTTGTAAAGCCTTCCAATCCACCATGTCGTAGGCTTTTTGGAGATCCAGCTGCAGCATACATCTAGGAACTCCATGCTTTCTGCCATACCCTTTAATAAGCTCATAAGCAAGCATGATATGATTATGGATATGCTACCCAGGTACAAAGGCAGCTTGGCATTGGCTAATTACACTCTGCAAGACCTTTCCCAATCTCTCAGTAAGGATCCTGGCAATGATCTTGTAGAAAGTACTACACCCTGCAATTGGTCTATAGTCTCTGATGCTACAGGCAGTTGGACTCTTTGGGATAAGAGTCACCACAGTTTTATTGAACTGGGGAAGAAGTACTCCTTTCTTAAAGAACTCATTAATGGCCCCTATCACATCCTTCTTGATAATTTGCCAACTGTTTTTAAAAAATTTGGCACCATAGCCATCAATGCTTGGGCTTTTTTGATCTCCTATACCTTTCAGAGTTTTCTCAATTTCTGGAACAGTGATAGGATTCAGCAGGTATTTTCTTTGCTCCCAATTAACTTGAGTTCCTTTCCTCATAGCCTCTAAATCAATTTGGTGAAGGTGAGGACTATTAGCTCCCATAAGGCTGCCATAGAACTCAAGAACCTCCCTCTCAATATCTCTCTGCAGAGTGACAAAAGTCCCATCTTTTTTCTTCAGAATGGTGATATTCCTAGCCTGCTGTTTGGACTTAATGTATGCATGGAAAAAGTCAGTATTTTCATCACCTTTTCGAAGCCAATCAATTTTGGACCTTTGTCTAAGGGTAGTATCCTCCAGGCTCCTCCATTTGATCACCTCAGAGGTTAGGTATTTAACATTTTCTATAAGTACCCTGTCCATTCTATTCAGCATAAGGTTTGTTTGAGCAGCTAAGAGATCACTTTTGCACTTTTCCAGATTTTGCTGAATGTCATTTTTGGACCTATGCAGGGACCTCAGTGCTTTTTGCAGTCTCTGAAGCTTGTGCCACAGTATAGACATTGGGCTCCCCCTGGCCGGTTTGTTCCAACTGTCACGAACAATATCATCATAGCCCTCTAATTCAGTCAGGTGATTACTGAATCTGAAAATTCTAGCCTTGGGGTGTTGCTTTTGAACACACACATGGAGCAGAGCATGATCTGAAATACTAGGCTGGAGGATATGGAGAGATGCATCACAGTTTTGTTGCAGCCATTCAGTGTTAGCCAGAGTCCTGTCAATTCGAGAATAGATGGGATTAGCAGCCTGATTATTAAACCAAGTGTAGAAATCCCCCTTGCTACCCATTTCACTAAGACCTGTTGTATTCATCATTTGATGGAGATCCTCAAATTCTGATTCAGCCACCAGATTTCCACCCATACGATCTTGAGCAGTAAGAACATTGTTATAGTCTCCTATTGCACACCAAGGGCCCTGTTGAGACTTGTGAATGTTTTCAAAGATATGCCATAAGTTCCTTCTCTGGTCAAGGTGGTTATGGGCATACACAGCTGTTAGCCAAAATCTAAAATGCCCTGCCTTATCATAGATTCCACAGTGGAGGTGTTGGCTGCTGCTATCAATTACTCGAAGATCAATCAGCCCATCATTCCAAACAATCCAGATTCTGCCATTACTATGGTTAGAATAGTTATCCACATATTTGCCAGGGAGGTTTAGCTTATTTCTAACCTTAGCAGCTTTGTTATTCTTTACTCGGGTTTCAATAATGATGCAAATCATGGGCCTAAGCTCTAGGAGACGGGAGCTAATCTCCATGAGCTTGCCAATCTTATTTAGCCCCCGAACGTTCCAGGATACAATCATAGGTTGTTGCTTAAGGCTGTTAGATGGTCATTCAAAACCTCTAAAGCCTCAAAACCATTATCACAAGGAATAGAAGTAGAAGCCTCATTGTAAATAATTTTCTTTTTACCTCTATCTCCATTTGCTTTGGTGACTTGTGTCCACTTCTGCTCATCCTCCATGGTTGGAATTATGTCCTCCTTTGGTGTACTCTTTTCTGCCTCAGGTATGGGATCCAATTTTGGTGGCTTTGGTTTCCAGATTTTTTGCCTTTGCTCCACTCCACATTGATGACCCACTTTTTGACATTTCTCACAGAATTTGGGTCTCCATTCATATTCTACAGGCTGCTTTATTGTTCTACCTGCTAGGTCTTTAATTGTGAGCTCATCAGTTACCTTTCTAGTAATGTCCACCTCGACAAGAATTCTTGCATAGGACACTCTAAGTTTGTGTGACAAGAATTCTTGGATGATTGATTTTAATTAAAATTAATGCATAATTAATTTAATTAAAATGTCAATAATTTAGAAATAAAATTTAAACCTAAGAATTAAGTCTAAAAATGTTTTCAAGTTGCTTGCTAATTAATTTTAAAATAAAATTAATTTTTTTGTGATTTTTGAAATGATTTTGAAATTATTAAGTTAATTAACATATAATTACACAAATAATTATACACATAAATTAAACTTAAAGAGAAAAATATTCTAAATATGTACAAAATTAGTTTATAATATATAAACTTAATTTAAATAAAAAGAAAATATTTTTTGATTTTTTGATAGGTTAAAAATAATTTAAAGGGAAATATATGAATATATATTGATTAATTAAACAAAATATTTTAATTATTAAGAAAAATAAAATATTTTTGTGTCAAAAATTAATACAATATTTTATCAACCTAAAAATATTTTTTGTATATTTTTTTTTTATTTTTAAAACTATTTTAAATTAATTTTACAAGGAAAACTAAATAAAATAGAAAATATAAAATAAATGATCAAGTGTGGTTGGCTGGAGAGTCTATGATATGGAAGGCGTGATCAGATGCGTTGGATCTTGAATTAATGGGATTAAGAGCACTGGATCTGTCAGTTTAAAAACATTTCACGTGGGGCCAGAATTTTAACCAGAGCCAATCAGAACTCTCTCTTTTGCCACGCAAGCCTTGACCTAGTCAAGGAAAGTCAGCGACGCCGGAGTCAAACCTCCGGTCGTCTTCTCCGGCGGCCTCAACCTCCCACCTGCAAAAATACGAGCAATAAACGTTCAAAAGGAACCCTACCCCCCTAATTCGAGGGCTGCGATTCCATTGGTGATGGTTTCGTGGCCTGAAAGTTCCTGGTTTATGAAATACGAAGCTTCCAACATCAACTCGGTCAAAAATGGTGGAACTTGTTTTAGGCGTCTAACCCTACATGTTCCACGTTAGACCTGCTATATTTTACCTCATGAACACATTAAAATTGTTAGTTCTTATTAAAACTAAGTACACATACGAAAACGAAAATCAAATATGTATGAACATGATGAACCATATACATCCGTTCAGGGTATTGTAGGACTTAGTGAAGGTCTCAATCTTACTCTATATGATCCCAGAAGATGATTTGGATGGTTGTTTTTTATTGATGTAAGCTAGAAATTACAAAACGAAAATTACAAAGTTTTTGATATTTTTGAGTTTTTGAAGGTGTTTTCTAGGCTATGCTTTTGTATCTCCTCCATTACTGAAGTGTGCTAAGCATTATATAAGCAAGATTGGTGCTGCAAACTTAAGCTACCAAGCTCTTGAGTGTCTTTGAACTTTTGGTTTTTTTAATATTAAAAAGTTTGAATTTCTTGGCCATGGCTTCATTTTTCTTCACCCTCTTGCTCTAGGCCTGCTATACATCTATGCTACAGAGTTTGGATCAATTTTGATGGCTCATGCTAAGGACAAAAGCCTTGAATCATTATCTTGAACCATTTCTCTTTTAATTTAACTTTAAATGGAATAAAATTAAATTAAAAAAGAAATAAAAATGCCATGGGCCTTAAGTTGGTCGTGGGAGCCCTTTAATATCATTAGAAACATGTTTGGATCATGAATACTTGGCCTCTTTTGGAAAAAAAAACATTTTTGATCAATGTTGGTTTCATGCATTTTCCCAAAAAATAGCCAACTTCAACAAGGCATATCTCCCTCAATTTTGATCATATGAAGGAGTTCTTGTACTTTTTAGAAACCTCAAGATGTCCTCTACAAGCTACTTTGGAAACTTTTTTGCATTTGGAGAAGTTATCTTGATGTTATGGCCTTTTGACAAAAAACCACTTTTTGTTGACTTTGAAAATGACCTGTAATGTCTGAGCTCATATTTTTCAAATGGTAAATCCAATGACCATGGGATCAATTTCATTTGAAAGATAATTGAATTTCCTTCAAAACAAGATTTGGTTGGAATTTTTTGAATGAACGAGGAGAGAGTTATGGCCGGTCAAAGTTCAGTTGACTTTTTAGGAGAAAACCCTAATTTTGAAACTTAGGGTTTTGTTGATTTCTGGACTTTTCTTGATGAATTATGATCAACCATTGATCAAATGATGAATCTTTTGACAAAATATAGATGTTGACAAAAAATTTCATTTTTGACTGTCTGTTGACTTTTCGGTCAAACTGGTCGTCTGTTGACTGTTTGAGCTGCTGACTGTGCGTCCGAGCGAATCAAAGTTTGAAAATTTGTCTGGTGGTACTTTGAGACATATGGAGATCCATGGAATCCATTTGAGGTCTCAAAAAACTCGTTCTCCTGAAAAAAACAAAAACCCTAATTAGGGACTGTTTGTGTAGGAGACAGTTAAGCGTACCTGATTTTTGTGCAGTGTTGAGTCTCTGCTGATCATGTGATTATCAGAAGACTTCTAGAACAAAAATCTTGGAATTTTGAAATGCAAAAGATTGATTTGAATGATGATACAAAGCACGGAGAATCGTGCTGTCAGCGGGTTTGACTGTTAACTGGCTGTACGGGCATTAATGTAACAGTTAAAGTGAAAACTTAACAGTTAAAGTTAGTTTTTTCTTTTTGTTTTTTTGTTGTGTTAATGGTGAAAATTTATTTACATGAGTTGTTAGAAAAACACAAACATAATAAATAAATAAAATATACCGTAAGCGAACGAAATTACCGATAATAAATCTTGAAAAATATTTAATGCACAGAAAAATAAATATTTAACTAGCAATAAACACGCATAATATTATCTTGATAATTAAACGACAGTACGACAGATAGTATAATATTTAATACTGACAGTACAAATATTACATAATATAACGAACAGTACGATAAATAAAATGAACGGTACATTATTTGAAAGCGAAAGATACGACAAACTTTAAGTATGACGATTAAAAACCCATGCTATAAATAACAACATATAGATGCACGGGAGTGTAAACATCCCAGGTCCGCATTTTTCAGGACTATGCAGACAGAAAAAGGACATGATCACCACCAAAACAGTGATGACCATAAGAAAAAACGTGTCCATCCACTTTGTAACGCCCCATACTTCTTTCGGGATGATCGACTGACCCCACAAACCAACACGGGTCTTTTCAGCATGCTTTGACCTCACTCGCACGCTTTCCGGGAAACTTCCCAGAAGGTCACCCATCCCAATACTACTCCAAGTCAAGCACGCTTAACTGTGTAGTTCTTATGGAACGGGCTCCCGAAAAGAAGATGCATCTTGTTGGTATAGGTAGTACCCATCAATCCTTATAAGCTTTCCTTCAACCATGCAGTCCCATACCTGCACGGCTTTAGGATCCCTCTCATTCCGATGTGGCGACCACCCTAGCCCCAATTGGCCCCAGGTGTTCCATGCGCTGCAACCACCCCTCGCCTTCTTCGGCCTCGGGTGTTACATGCCCACCAGCTTCCGCATGGTTCGTCCTCGAACCACATCGTACTGGGAGAGTTCTGGCTCTGATACCATTTGTAACGCCCCAGACTTCTTTCGGGATGATCGAATGACCCCACAAACCAACACGGGTCTTTTCAGCATGCTTTGACCTCACTCGCACGCTTTCCGGGAAACTTCCCAGAAGGTCACCCATCCCAATACTACTCCAAGTCAAGCACGCTTAACTGTGTAGTTCTTATGGAACGGGCTCCCGAAAAGAAGATGCATCTTGTTGGTATAGGTAGTACCCATCAATCCTTATAAGCTTTCCTTCAACCATGCAGTCCCATGCCTGCACGGCTTTAGGATCCCTCTCATTCCGATGTGGCGACCACCCTAGCCCCAATTGGCCCCAGGTGTTCCATGCGGTGCAACCACCCCTCGCCTTCTTTGGCCTCGGGTGTTACACACTTTGCCATTTTTGCCGGGGAAGAAGAGAAAATAATTATGAGATAGAAATTTGGGAAATGAGTGAAATTTGATGTGAGAATTTATGGAAAAAATGAGGGGTATTTATAGAGTGAAAAGAAGGATGGAGACGTTGGGGAATGAAGTGATACCGTACAAAAAAGGAAAATTTGAGTGGTAGTAGGATTTGAAACAAAGTGTATGGTAGGGTTTGGAAAGAAAGATGTATGGAATAAAGTTAGGATTTGATTTGAAAGAAAGAGATTTGAAAAGAAAGGAAAAGATTTGAAAACAATAGTATAGTACAAAAATTAGTGGGAAACAAAAACTAATAATAATTTAATTGTTACGAGTACAGTCTGAATCCCCAGACTCTGCGCCTGCAAAAATTTAATTTTGTACCAATTGCGTCAGTACTATTTATCTGCAAATAAATCTCAAATAAACAGCGTGTGTGAAGTGATAAACAGTACTTTGGTGTTTGTGTAAGAATAAATTCAACAGCGAACCAAAATACCGTATAAAACCTTCTAAAAACTGAGTATTCATAAAATCAGGATATTTACGAAATAAAATCCATGATTATATGAAACTCCCAATTTTTAGACAGAAGTCTGTTGTCTTCTCTCTGAAAAAGATGCGGGCAAATTTTGGGGTATAACAGTGAAGCTTGCGGTTTCACGTGGTTTCAAATGGGCGGGCTGTTGAAAGAGTATACTGGAGTACTTTTCGTTTATAACGTATCCACAGGGATTATTGCGATATCACCGCCGTTCTATAGCTTATTTTGCCTTGAGTTAAGGTTACTTTGGTTTTGAGTTTGCAAAAGATCATTAAATACTTTAGTAGCAAAGAGTAAATTAATGAAAGTTCTAAGTTAAAGAAAATGTATCAAGATTCGATTTCATCGACCTAACTTCGTATGTCAACCTATAAATATATATATATATATATATGAACTTCTTAACGATCAATATAATTACGTATTGACGTCTATACCGTCCGTGTCCGCAACGATATAGTTAGATTTACCGTATTGTTTAACCGCCGATTTCTCCACCGTTTAAATAATACAAATAACGTTTTATAAACCGATACTAAGTAAATATCAAACGCTAAATCCATGTCTGCAATTTATAGTTTGATAGATGATGAAATTAGATCAAGGTACAAATATTGATGTCTCAAACATTTATAACATAGAAAAGCTTTAACAAACAAACTAAACCATCTATATTGATCATAACTTGTTCATACACATATATTCACAAGAAATACATATAAAAGTCAAGAAGGATTACATCTTATCTTGATACAAAAGAGATTTAGCTATCCATGAAAATGGTAGCTTGCTCAAGAAGGTAAGGATGAAGAATGACAAGCATCTACGATGATTAATCGACGATCAAGGCTTCAATTCTCCAATTCTTCAGTTGCTACAGTAGTTTAGGGTTCTTTGAGCTCTTAAGATGATCCAGAAGAAGGAAAATATCTGATTTGTTCCTTAAAGAGAATTCTGTTTTCTGTCCAGGGCGCGTCGCGCCCTCTAGCGCGCATCGCGCCATTACACTTTGAAAGTTAAACCGCCCAAGCGCGCCACGCGCACTTCTCTCTGCTGGAAGCTTCAGGAAAATATCTTGCCCAGGGCGCGACGCGCCCTATTACCGCGCGACGCGCGCTATGCTCTGCCCAGTAGTCTTCAAACAAGGCCAAAACAAGCACAAAACTTCCCAAAATGAGCTAAGACCTACAAAATCATAACTAAAACACATATTAACATAAAATGAAAGCTAAAAATTATAAACTATAAATAATTATCTAAAACTTCAGGGAATTGTACGAATACTCGATAAAAACAGTCGAAAGGTGCCACTAATTAAACTAAATATTAACACAATTTGGCACCTAACAACTCTCCCCAACTTAAACTTTTGTTTGTCCTCAAACAAAACAATGATAAATTACCGGAAACACAAAATATAACAAATGAAACAACCAAGAAGAAACAAGAACAATTGAATGGTTCAAATTCCAAAAGTACACAAAGATCAATCCTTACCAATTTCAATTAAAGTACCATGATAACAATGCTAATCCTATACACAAATTCTATGTCAGAAATTCCACAAGCAAAAGAAGTTCAAGAATGAATCACACCTACGCACTTCTCTATTGAGAGAACAAAAATGGAGGATCCTAACACTCACCAGACAATGACGCAAACATCCAGAATTGATTATGACTCATCTAAACAAAAGATATACAAAAAGCGTAAAAGCAAGAATCACAAAGACTTTAGGGTTGCAGCTTAGCTTGGTTAACAAGGAAATGTCATTTCTCAAGGCCATTGAAACGAAAGGGTCAATACCTAAGAGAGCATTCAATATCACATTTACATCCACACATCCCTATCAACCGATCACACACTTTTATTGCTCAAGAGTTCACCCTTTTAATTTAAGGGAAACTAGCTATATACAAAGCTCTTTTCTTTTCTTTTCTTTTTATTTTCTTTTTCTTTTCTTTTCTCTCTTGAGCAATCACTTATTTTCTTCTCCACACCAATACAACCATTTTTTTTAATTCTCCCCACCTTGAATATTACCACCACATAATCACGAATGCTCCCTATTCTAAGGCGAAAAGGAATCAATCCTAATCACGTTTCATGGTACTCTTTAAGGTTAAAAGAAAGTCATCAAGATTCAGATCAAAAATCGGCAATTATAACACAAGGAAATGATACCGATTGAATCTTGGCAAAGCGGCTCAAAGTGGTTAGCAAATACTCACACACTCACCGGGTAGGTTATATTTGGTAGAGAGGTTATACTCGTAATGCGAAACAAAATGCTTTGATCACTTTCATGCTTTACACAATTTAATAAAAATGTAAGATTAATCATAAGGAAAACGAGTTAAAACGTACATTGCTGGTATCCAACACAATTATATATATATATACAGTGGAAAGTCTCCTCACAACTAAATCTGTGCTAAAATGATTCACAATTGAACTAATTTTACCAACAGAAATTAATGACAACTAATTTGTACAATTAAAAGCATCAGAATCAAAGGTACTTGATAAAAAACGATAAAGGATGTACCTTGCACGTACAGTTTTCAACTTATATCATCACCACTCAAATTGTATTGCATCACCCACATTCATCGTGACAACAAGAATTCGTGTTCCAGCTAATTAATCATCAGGACAACTATCAAACACCATTATTTCTTCAACATAAACACTAAAATAAAACTACTTAAAATTAAATGCGATAATAAAATAATCTGGACTTATATATATATATATATATATAAAAAAACCACACCAAACGGTGTTAACTATCCAAAGGCGTAAACTTAGCCTTTCAAAGTACCTCATCCAAAAGGATGGAACAAAATTAAAAACAAAGCAACTAAAAATTGTTCTAACATAAAAACTAAAAACAACAAAACATAAAAAACAACATAAAATCAACTCCTCATCGGAAGTCTCCTGATCATCCTGCTCCATCCTGTCATACCTCATCTTAATCCATCCAGAGTCAAAATTAAGAGCCATAGGGTTTGACATTTCTATTGTCAAACTCGCTCTCTTATAAATCAGGTTGAGTTAAAACAAGGGCATAATTAACAGATGTTGAGGACCCAAACGTTGGGCCCAATTATTACAAGGGTTTTATCGATTGTGGGAGTATTTTGGGGTTTTACTAACATTTGTTTCGATCACTATCTCGACTAACTATTAGCATTTAACATTATTAATTTTTATTATTGTTATTAATATTAAGATTAATTAGGTTTATTATTGTAATTCGATTTTAGTAATATTAGAATTATTTTTAGGATAATGATAGTCTTAGAATTAGTATTAATATTATTATTTAGGGTTAATATTTATTGATTAATATTATTATTAATCTCAATAGAATTATCCTTATTATTAGTTTCAATTATGGTTATTTATCATTGCTATTTTTTTATCATTTGATTTTCTTTTAGTTAAATAAAAATATGTTATATTAGTATTGTAATTATTATTTTATTACTATCAATTATTATTATTGGTAAATAAAAGAAACAAATTAAATTGACCAAAAGGGGTACTGTTCACGTTTTCATGGGGCATAGAATTAGATTGGCAAATTTCTCAGTATCTTTTCAAATCTTCAAAAACAAAAGTAGCAACAAATCTCAATCATGAAGATTTAATTGGATTTCTTCCAAATTTGTTAACCTATTTTGTTCCCATATATATACTGAACATAATGAGAAGCAAAGGGGGATTTTTTTGGCCGAAAAAGCAGAGGTGCAGAGCTTCAAAGTCTGGAAATCAAATGGCTATGGCAGGAAGAGTTTAAGGTCGATTCAAGTCATCCCACATCTCTAGATCAAATCCTCGGGCCTCTCTGAAGCGTTCCAGATTGCCAAAAGTCGCAAGCACCTCCAGAATCCCGCCCCTCTTGGTCACGCTTTGGACAAGAAAAAAATTGATTTCAATTCGCATCATACACGCATTATAAATTGATTTTGATTTCATATTTGTGTTCACCTTAAAGTTTAAAAGCTATTTGGATATTTTAATTCGTGTTTAGGTGCAAGTATTGGGATTCACCATATATAGGGTTCTTGAGCATTGAATTGGGATTATTCGATACAGGAAAAATTGGATCCCAAAACCTATACCATTGCGTTCGGATGATGATTTACAATTGATCTATGCCCCTGGAATTTATTTATCTGTTGTATTTTTCTAGGTTCAGATTTGCAGGGCTATAGAAACTAGGAGTGTTCGCGGTGCGGTTTGGTTCGGTTTTGAACATAAAAGTCATCCTAACCACGAGATAAAAATGCATGTGGTTCGGTTTGGTTCGGTTAATTTTTAAAAAGTCATCCAAACCAAACCAAACCAAACTAATGCGGTTAGGATCGGTTCGGTGGGCCGCGGTTTACACCAAAAAATAAAAATGTACTGAAATAAATTAAAAAAAAAGAAAATAATTCATTGTTCCATGCATATACCATATAAGTATTAGTATCATATATTTTACCGTACCATACCATGTATTTTACATATACTACCTACTAAATTACTAATATAACTTCAGTTTTTCATACTACATACTATATACAGTTTTTCATACTAATAAACTACATACTACATATACATGCATCAGATAACTTCAGTTCTAAACATTAATACAACATTACAACTTCAGAACTAAATATTATAAGTACTACATATACACCAAATGCGTCTCTAGAATGAGTGAGAGAGAAATCAGAGAATGAAGTTGAAATGGTGAATAGGAAGGAAGAATGAAGGAATAGTGAGTCATGGGACGTGAGTGTACAATAATGCAATTGGATTGGAAATATAATAAATTAATTATAGAAATTCAAAAGTTTAGTTAAATATGCGGTTTGGTTCGGTTTCATTCGGTTTTGTGAAGTGAAAACCGCAAACCGAACCGAACCGTGCGGTTCAGCCTAAAAATCATCCAAAACCATCCAAACCAAATGCGGTTTTTGCGGTTTTCGGTTTGGATTGGTTCGGTTTGCGGTTTTTCTTTTGGATTGGTTCGGATACGATCACCCCTAATAGAAACACAAAAAAAACGTTGCCATAGGGTGAGTTTTCAGAAAAGTGACGCGAGGAAGAAGACAAGCTGGTGGCGCGCGTTTGGTTCATTTAAAGGGACAGTTTTATAACATATAGTTTCAGTTTGGTTGCTTTATCAATTGACGTTAACAGCACAGGTGGTAAGAGCCATTCGCGCGTGACATGGAGGTAGGGGGTTCGATCCCCATCTCCAACCCTATTTTTAATAAAACACAGTTTTATCAGATCCAGTACCACGCGTCTGCATGGTATCATGATGCACCTTCCACTCCCACCATTAGATTTGTGTTAAAGCTGGATCCAAGGGACAAAAACGCGCAGGAACACCATAGGTCGTCAACAAGCAACCACACACGATTGGTGCCAGGTTTTAATTATTTATTTTATTATTTAAACTAGGGAAAAGCTAACAGTGCCCCAAGGGCACAAGTTAATGAGATATTTATAGAAATTTTTTCTTGGAACTTGTGCATTCAATGTATCGAAACTTTAAATATGAATTTATTGCATTTAATTATATTTAATTTTTTCTAATTATAGTATCCTTAACATGTGCCCTTAGGGCACATGTTAGCATGACCCTTTAAACTATTTGGATAAAGATAATAATTAATATTTGTTTGTTTAATTAGTTTATGTAATTAAAATTATATGATAAAATTAGGATTAAGGCTATATTAGGTTTTTAGAATTTCCTACCGATTATTTCGATTATTTCGATTTAATCTATTTAATTAATTTTAATTACTAAAAATCGCAATAAAAAAAACCCCTAGAAAGTTGTCAACATATTAGGGTTTGTCCGATCCCATTGCCCACTTGGGCAAAACATTAACCTTCGATCAATTCTCTCCTCGACCCGACTAAAGCTATTAGTCGCATTAGACGAGAGATAAAAAATATACAAAATTAAAAATACATTCAATTTGCTGCCCGCGACGATCGAATCTATCACTCAGAGTAACCAGCAATGCCCCATTAATCCGTTAGCTATACTGATCAAATATATTGATCATCGCATCTAACGGTGACATATCCAATCAGGGTTGTACGCCCGAATCTGAAAAAAACACACCAAACCACGACACTACAGATTTTCATCTCTTCAATACTGCGATGTTCAAACTACGATAAGGTAATTCAAAATACCTTGCGAACATTTGCATTTCAAAACTACGATAGGCCATTCAAAAAGCCTTCAAACACCTCCATAATCAATTCTAAGGCGTACAACCCTGTGCCCGAACTACGTTGACTCTGATTCTCCCTAAGGAGATACGTAGGCACTTGGATAACCAAGGCGAGTCCCCTTCCATAAAATCTCATTTTTCCCCTATTCACTTCCTTAGCTATAAACCTCAATATTTAGCCATTAACCTTTACTTTGAACATAAAACCTTAGGAAAAGGTTGAGGGTGCCTAACACCTTCCCTCGACCTGATTATAATAACTTACCCCGATCTCTTAACTGCGTAAGGTTTCCTATTCGCCCTTCAAAATAGGTGGCGACTCTAAAAACATTAATTTTTAGGGCAGGTTGCTACACATCTCCTCCTCAGGATCTGGCCTGCCCTCAGGCCATGAAGCATAAGCAGACAAATCATCCCTGGAACCAACAGGCTGCTGTAGAGATAACTGCCGGATAGAATCCTGCAAAAACATAAATGCTCTCTGATGTGCCATGTGCATCTGATAGTTCCAATCACCTGTATCACCATACTGAGAACCAGCAGGCGGTGCAGCAGCAACTAGAACAGCTCGAGCAGCATCAGGAAGGTCAGGTGCATTAGCAGCAACACCATGAGGATGGCCACCAGGCAGACAGTACCTGTTAGCAAAAATATCATCTATAACGCCATCCATGGGAATCATTCCCCCAGATGGAAACCGGACTCCAGCTTTCCTGCACAAACCCATAATCAGTCCAGGAAAAATCAATCTACACTTTACCCCATCGCCATGACGAGTCCCATTTAGGGCGACTTTCTTCAGCTCATTCGCCACAATCCTCGACACATCAACATTATCGCTATTTAAGATACACTCAACCAGGCCTGCAATATCAATGGTGATGGAGGAAGTGTGACTTCGTGGCCTTATGTTGTAAAGGACCACCGAGGTCACCAACTGAGCCTCCTCCGTCAACTGACTACGAGTAAAAGTCTTCGGTAGCCCAGCCCTAGTCAGAGTATAAGTAAAACCAGGACGACAAATCTTCTCCCTAATACTCTCCACATCCCAATTGCCTCTATTCAATTTTGGATGGTACTCACATTCTTCCACCAAAGCCAGAGGATTGTCAAGAAAATAAAAAATTGCATCTTTGCTAAAGTCAATAGCCTTACCTCTCACCCATGTTTTAAACGGGTAAGCTTCAGTGCCTACCCAACTGCTCGGAGGCAAAGCGTTTGCATAGAACTCTCTAACAATCTCCACATGATAGAATTGCCCTGGAGTGAACAATTTGTCCCAACAAGTGTCAGACAAAGCAGTCCACGCCCTTTGGAAGTGGCCGTGGTCAATAGGAACTACCGTGCGCTCGCTCCACACAACACAGCTTTCAAGCTCATGGTACCTAGCCTCCTGATCCGGTCCTTGAAATTTTGACCGATCAAATCTAGCAGCCTGTGAGGAATATCCCTCACCAGAAACAGTCTTCTTTCTTTTCAAAATAGGTGCCATACCTGCACATTTTAAATCAAACGAAACACACACGAATTGAAACAAAGTTAGCACCTTAAGCAAATCCTCACAATAGAAGCACACATCAGTCCACATTCATCATCAACTACAAAACAGCCCCTATATAATTACTCAGAATGCAAATAAAAAATTCAAAACTGCACCCAGGGCGTGACGCGCGCTCTGCGAAACCCAGAAAAACCTTTAGTTTTATGCAAAACAGAAGAGGAGAACAAGCTTCTCCTCCCTTCTAAGGGTCCCATCAAGCATTATATACAGCAATAACATGTTTTCTACCCTAATTTTTCAAAATTATCAAGAAATTCCTAAATCTAAAAACCTAACTTCTAAAACTAGATTAATGGAAAGAGAAGGGAACAAGAACAAACCTTTGTTGATGATGATTATGAGGAGACGGAAATTAGAGAGGAAAATGCACAAGGAACTAAGAGCTTTGTGTGTGTTTTGTTTTCTTTTTTCTTGAAACAAAGAGGAAAAGGGTGAAACAATGGAGGCAACAGACCTCCAAAAACCCCAACTCCCCTTCTAACCTCGGTTTGGGTCAAGCCCAGCATGGGTGGGCCCAAACAATTTTTTTTTCAAAAATACGTACAGCGCGCGACGCGCGCAGAATCGGCGCGACGCGCCCTCATCTCTGCCTGGAAGGGGTGATTGAAGTCACTAAGCGCGCGACGCGCGCTTTTGGGTGCGACGCGCGCTACACCAGAAACAGCAGAAAAATTGCTTTTGTCAGCACACCCTAAAATACCGGTAGATCAGTTCTGGCTCGACGACAACACAAAAATCCCACCTGCAAAAATAACACAAACACAAGTGAATATATACAACTTGGGGTGCCTCCCAAGAGCGCTTTGTTTAACGTCGGTCAGCTCGACGGTCAAAGGCAATCAAGGATCACCAAACAATAAGACACATGTTTCACGATTAAAATCACTTCCTCGATAAACCTTCAACCTCTGACCGTTAACAACCCACTCTTGCTTAGTTTTCTGGTCTTCTATCACTATAGCCCCTTGGCTTCTAACTTCTTTGACCAGAAACGGTCCTGACCATTTCGATTTCAACTTTCCCGGAAAAAGTCTTAACCGGGAATTGAAAAGTAACACCAATTGCCCTACCTTAAAGTCCTTCATTCTAATCTTACTATCATGATAGAATTTGGTCTTTTCTTTGTAGATTGAATTAGACTTGTAGGCATGCAATCTCATCTCTTCCAACTCATGAAGTTGGATTTTTCTCCTCTCACCACACAACTTGTGGTCAAAATTTAAAAGCTTCAAGGCCCAATATGCCTTATGTTCTAGTTCTACGGGAAGGTGGCAACTTTTACCATACACCATTTGGAATGGCGTAAGACCGATCAGTGCTTTGAAAGCAGTCTGATACGCCCATAAGGTTTCATCTAGTTTCATCGACCAATCCTTCCTAGAGCTAGACACAGATTTTTCAAGAATTTTCTTTATCTCTCTATTGGTCCTCTCAACTTGCCCATTAGTTTGTGGATGATATGGAGTAGCTACCTTGTGCTTTACTCCATATTGCTCCAATACTTTCTCAAGCGGGGCATTACAGAAATGATATCTGCCATCACTAATCAACACTCTTGGCGTGCCAAACCGCGAAAATATATTTCTCTTCAAAAATTTGATCACGGTCTTACCATCCGCTTTGGGTGAAGCAATCGCTTCAACCCACTTTGACACGTAATCCATAGCTACCAAGATGTATTCATTTGACATAGAGGAAGGGAATGGTCCAACAAAGTCAATGCCCCAACAATCAAATACTTCTACCTCCAAAACACTTTGGAGGGGCATTTCCTCTCTTTTCCCAATTCCACCAGTTCTTTGACAACTGTCGCAAGAGGCAACATGGTGGTAAGCATCTTTGAACAAAGTAGGCCACCAAAATCCCGATTAAAGGACTTTTGTGGCCGTACACAAACCATTAAAATGACCACCATACGGCGAATTGTGACAATGCCACAAAATGCTTTTTGTTTCCTCATCAGCGACACATCTTCTCAAAAGATAGTCACTACTTAACTTAAACAAGTGAGGCTCACCCCAGACATAAAAATTAGCATCGTTTAAAAACTTTTTTCTTTGATTCCAAGTTAGATCCTCCGGTATCCAGCCGGATGCTTTGTGGTTAGCCATATCCGCGAACCAGGGTCTAACTTCTTGTACCATGTATAGATTTTCATCTGGGAATTCTTCCCTCACCTCTTTTTCATGGTTAGTCACCTCGGTATTCACTAACCGAGATAAATGATCCGCAATCAAATTTTCTGTCCCTTTTTTATCTCTCACTTCAAGATCAAATTCTTGAAGTAGAAGAATCCACCTTATAAGCCCCTGTTTTGAATCAGGCTTGGTGAAAAGATATTTGATTGCGGCATGATCAGTGTAACACACTACTTTCGAACCAATAAGGTAAGAATGAAACTTTTCCAATGCAAATACAATTGCGAGCAACTCTTTTTCAGTAGTGGCATAGTTAACCTGTGCCTCATTTAAAACTTTGCCCGCATAATGTATAGCATGGAAATTTTTGTTCTTCCTTTGGCCTAAGACCGCACCAACCGCATAATCGCTCGCATCGCACATGAGTTCAAATTCAAGCGACCAATTAGGAGCGACAATTATGGGTGTGGTGGTTAATTTTTCTTTGAGTTCTAGGAAAGCTGTTAAACTTGATTCATCAAAAATAAATTCAGTACCTTTGTTGAGCAAATTACTCAAAGGCTTTGCGACCTTGGAGAAATCCTTGATGAATCTTCTATAGAACCCAGCATGTCCCAGGAAGCTCCTTATGCCTTTCACATTCACCGGAGGGGGAAGCTTCTCAATTACTTCGATTTTTGCTGGATCGACCTCAAGTTCTTTTGAAGAAACCTTGTGGCCAAGAACTATCCCTTCCGTTACCATGAAAGTACACTTCTCCCAGTTGAGAACCAAATTTTTTTCAATACACCGCTCCATCACCACATCAAGATTCTTCAAGCACAAGTCAAAAGATGACCCGTACACAGAAAAATCATCCATGAATACCTCGATGCTCTTCTCGATCAAATCTGAGAAAATAGCTTGCATGCACCTTTGAAATGTTGCAGGAGCATTACATAGTCCAAATGGCATTCTCTGGTAAGCAAAAATGCCAAAGGGACATGTAAAAGCAGTTTTCTCATGGTCCGCCGGATTCACGGTTATTTGACTGTATCCTGAATAACCATCCAGGAAGCAATAGAAATTTCTTCCGGCTAACCTCTCTAACATTTGATCCATAAAAGGTAATGGAAAATGGTCCTTTCTTGTGGCTTGGTTCAACCTCCGATAATCAATACACATACGCCACCCGGTCACGGTTCTCGAAGGAATCAATTTGTTCTTTTCATTTCTCACAACTGTCAATCCACCCTTCTTCGGAACTACATGCACCGGAATCACCCATTCGCTATCAGAGATAGGATAAATCATCCCCGCCTCTAATAACTTCACAACCTCTTTTCTAACAACTTCTTTCATGGTTGGATTCAAGCGCCTTTGAGGTTGTGCCACGGGCCGAAAATCATCTTCTAACATAATCTTATGCATACAATAGGCAGGACTAATACCCTTCAAGTCGGATAAAACCCATCCTATTGCTTCTTGATTCTTTATCAATATTTCCTTCAATCGATGCTCTTCCTTGCTAGACAAACCACTATTAATGATAACCGGCTTAATTGAATTGTCACCGAGAAACACGTATTTCAAATGAGACGGTAACACATTCAACTCCACCTTTGGCTCTTCAACTTTAGGCTCATCTCTCAATTCTTCAATTTGAGTTTCAAATGGATTCATCTCATCACAAGCCTCAAGATTTCTCAAGCAATCTTCAATTTCTTTCTCTTGATCTTTGGTGAGCACTTCAAGAGCTTCCATCAAAGTTTTCTCAAGAGGATTAGACAAGTGCATTTGATTCTCCACTTTCATAATAGCTTTTTCTGTAGCATCGATTCTAAAACAATCATCATCATCACTCGGATGCTTGATGGCTTCAAAGAGATCAAGACATAATTCCTCGTCTTGGTACCGTAATTTCATTAAGCTATCATCAATGTCTATCATCATCCGGGCCGTCTTCATAAAAGGCCTTCCTATGATCAATGGTATATCAGGATCTTCTTCCATGTCTATGACGACAAAATCAACAGGAACCAAAATTTGTCAACCTTGACAAGCAAGTCTTCCGCAACTCCATGAGGATGAGCTGTGGACTTATCCGCTAATGATAACGTCATTCGAGTCGGCTTCAAGTCATTAATTCCTAACCTTCTCGCCATAGACAATTGGATAAAATTAATGCTAGAACCGGTATCCACCAAACCTTTGCCTATATGAACATTTCCAATAGACACCGGCAAGGTTACCCGTCCAAGATCATTTGATTTATTTGGTGTAGTGCGTTGAAATAACGCATTACAACAAGAGCTCACCGTTACTTGTTAGAACAAGATTTGTTCTGATCAATATTCTTAGTTTTGATGATAACAAGGATATGAATTTTGTATGAGATAATGTGGTACTCTAATACTATGCAATCTCCATTTCAGGAATTATACAAAGAGTATGCACAAAATCAGCGCAAGAAGCAACTGACTCAGAAGGTTCAGCATGCAACATCAGAACATGGTCTGGCAAGACATCAGAAGATGGTCAAGCAGAATCAGAACATGGGTCTATGGAAGCATCAGAAGAACTTGAGATCAGAAGCAGAAGCACTGAAGTTCTCATGGTATCACGCTCAGAAGCTCTTCAAGGTCAGAAGACAAGAAGATGCTCTGCACCAAGCTGTTTGACTCTGATGATATTCAAACGTTGTTTACACAAACATCAGATCAAAAGCAAGTACTAGACTGGCAGGCTACGCTGACTGACAAAAGGAACGTTAGAAGCTATTAAAGGCAACGTCAGTAGACACAGCGGAACCAAGGCTCGAGGTAGTTGACAAAAGAGTGAAACATTAAATGCAATGTTGTACGGATTACGCAAAGCATTAAATGCTCCCAACGGTCATCTTCTCAAGCGCCTATAAATATGAAGTTCTGATGAGAAGCTACGCAACGAATTCTGAATACAACACTTGCGCATTAAACTGAAACGCAGTCAAATTCAAAAGCTCTCAAACTTCATCATCAAGCTCACTACATTGCTGTTGTAATATCTTAGTGAGATTTAAGCTTAAACTTTAAGAGAAATATCACAGTTATGATTAAAGCTTTTCAGAAGCATTGTAATACTCTTAGAATTTGTTTACATTAAGTTGTAAGTACTAGAGTGATCAGATAGATCAGAATACTCTAGAAAAAGTCTTAGAGGTTGTCTAAGCAGTTTGTTCCTAGAGTGATCAGGTTGTGATCAGGATACTCTAGAAGACTTAGCAGTTGGCTAAGTGGAAAACCATTGTAATCAAGTGTGATTAGTGGATTAAATCCTCAGGTGAGGTAAATAACTCCAAGGGGGTGGACTGGAGTAGTTTAGTTAACAACGAACCAGGATAAAAATCATTGTGCAAATAGTTTTTATCTTACAAGTTTTAAAGCTACACTTATTCAAACCCCCCATTTCTAAGTGTTTTCTATCCTTCAATTGGCATTAGAGCGTCGGTTCTAAGGTGCAAGCACTTAACCGTGTTTAGAAAAGATTCAGGAAGAGAAAAACGCTTCTGTAAAAGATGGCTGGTGAAATTCCAACAAACACATCTGCATCTACATCTTGCTCTGCTGAGCAATACAATGGTAACAATGGTTATACTAGACCACCAGTATTTGACGGTGAAAAAACTTTGAATATTGGAAAGATAAACTGGAAAGTTATTTCCTTGGTCTAGATGGTGAACTATGGGATCTTCTGATGGATGGTTACAAACATCCAGTAAAAGCCACAGGCGTAAGGCTTACAAGACAAGAAATGAATGATGATCAAAAGAAGCTTTTCAAGAATCATCATAAATGTAGGACCGTTTTGCTAAATGCTATCTCTCATGCTGAGTATGAGAAGATATCTAATAGGGAAACTGCCTATGATATATATGAGTCATTGAAAATTACCCATGAGGGAAATGCTCAAGTCAAGGAGACTAAAGCTCTTGCTCTAATCCAGAAATATGAAGCCTTCAAGATGGAGGATGATGAAGATATTGAGAAAATGTTCTCAAGATTTCAAACGTTAACTGCTGGATTGAGAGTTCTGGATAAAGGCTACACCAAGGCTAATCATGTAAAGAAGATCATCAGAAGCTTACCCAGAAGATGGGGTCCAATGGTGACTGCATTCAAGATTGCAAAGAATCTGAATGAGGTTTCTTTGGAAGAGCTAATCAGTGCCTTGAGAAGCCATGAGATAGAGCTGGATGCAAATGAGCCTCAGAAGAAAGGTAAGTCTATTGCATTAAAATCTAATATTAAAAAATGCACTAACGCTTTTCAGGCTGAAGAAGTAGATTCTGAAGAATCAGAATCAGAAGAAGAAGATGAACTGTCCATGATCTCTAGAAGGGTAAACCAACTCTGGAAGAGCAAACAAAGGAAGTTCAAAAGCTTCAGAAGTTCAAAGAAATTTGAACGAGGAGAATCTTCTGGTGGAAGAAGATCTGACAAGAAGAAAGTTGTCTGCTATGAGTGCAATGAGCCTGGACACTTCAAGAATGAATGTCCAAAACTTCAGAAGGAAAATCCCAAGAAGAAGTTTCATAAGAAGAAAGGTCTTATGGCAACATGGGATGATTCTGAATCAGAATCAGAATCAGACTCTGAAGGAGAGCAAGCCAACTTTGCACTGATGGCCACTGTGGATGATGGAACAGAATCTACATCAGAATCAGATTCTGAAGAGGTATTTTCTGAACTATCTAGAGAAGAGTTAGTTTCCAGTTTAACTGAACTTCTGGAACTCAAGGCTCGTCTTAGTATCAAATACAAAAAGCTGAAAAAGCAATTTGAATTTGAAACTAAGAAGCTGGAAGTGGAAAATTCTGAACTGAAGGAAAAAGTTTTAAAATTATCCAAAGATAGTGGATCTCCTTCTGAATCAGAAAAATCCATTCCTAGTCTCAATCATATTATGAAAGAATATGACTCGAGCTTCAGAAAGTTCCTATCTAGAAGTATTGGCAGAAGTCATCTTGCTTCTATGATATATGGTGTTTCTGGAAACAGAAGGTTTGGCTTTGGCTATGAGGGTGATACCTCACATAAATTTGAACCTGTTGATGATATGAAAATCACATACAAGCCATTGTATGATCAGTTCAAATATGGCCATGCACATGATATTAGGCTCACTTCACATGCACAGAGTTTTAACACTGTACACACCAAGAAGCATGTGACACAACCTAAGAAATATCATGATGTCAAACCTAAAGAATATCATGTTGTTCCTCCTGTTAATTATTATGCTAAACCCAAGTTCCTATCTAGAAGTATTGGTAGAAGTCAGCTAGCTTTTATGATATATGCTGTTTCTGGAAACAAGAGAGTTGGCATTGGTTTTGAGGGTGAAACCCCATACAAACTTGAACCTGTAGATGATATGAAAATCACATACAAGCCATTGTATGATCAGTTCAAGTATGGCCACTCACATGATATTAGGCACACATCACATGCTCAAAGCTTTCACATAACACACACCAAGAAGCATGTGACATAACCTAAGAAATATCATGGAACTCAGAATAAGTCTTATCATGCTGTTCCTCCTATTGCTTATAATGCTAAACCCAAGTTCAATCAGAACTTGAGGAAAACTAACAAGAAAGGACCCAAGAAATTGTGGGTACCTAAGGAGAAGATAATTTCTGTTGCAGATATCCTTAGCTGCAAAGAGGACAAAGCACAAAATGTCATGGTACCTGGACTCTGGGTGCTCGCGACACATGACAGGAAGAAGGTCTACGTTCCAAGACCTGGTGCTTAAACCAGGTGGAGAAGTCAAGTTTGGAGGAGATCAGAAGGGCAAGATTATTGGCTCTGGAACCATAAGTTTTGGTAACTCTCCTTCCATAACTAATGTACTTCTTGTAGAAGGATTAACGCATAACTTATTGTCCATAAGTCAATTAAGTGACAATGGTTATGATATAATCTTCCATCAAAAGTCTTGCAAGGTTGTAAGTCAGAAGGATGGCTCAATCCTATTTACAGGCAAGAGAAAGAACAACATCTATAAGATTGATCTTTCAGATCTTGAGAAGCAGAAGGTGACTTGCCTTATGTCTGTTTCAGAAGAGCAATGGGTCTGGCACAGAAGATTAGGACATGCTAGTTTGAGAAAGATTTCTCAGATTAACAAACTAAATCTGGTCAGAGGACTCCCAAATCTGAAATATAAATCAGATGCTCTTTGTGAAGCATGTCAGAAGGGCAAGTTCTCTAAACCTGCATTCAAATCTAAGAATGTTGTCTCTTCCTCAAGGCCGTTAGAACTTCTACATATTGATCTGTTTGGACCAGTCAAAACAGCATCTATCAGAGGGAAGAAATATGGATTAGTGATCGTAGATGATTATAGCCGCTGGACATGGGTAAAGTTCTTAAAACACAAGGATGAGTCTCATTCAGTGTTCTTTGAATTCTGCACTCAGATCCAATCTGAGAAGGAGTGCAAAATCATAAAGGTCAGAAGTGATCATGGTGGCGAATTTGAGAACAGATTCTTTGAGGAGATCTTCAAAGAAAATGGTATTGCCCATGATTTCTCTTGCCCTAGAACTGCAGAGCAAAATGGAGTTGTAGAGCGAAAGAATAGGACTCTGCAAGAAATGGCCAGAACCATGATCAATGAGACCAATATGGCTAAGCACTTCTGGGCAGAAGCAATAAACACTGCATGTTATATTCAGAATAGAATCTCTATAAGACCTATTCTAAATAAGACTCCTTATGAATTGTGGAAGAACAGAAATCCCAACATTTCATATTTTCATCCTTTTGGATGTGTGTGTTTTATTCTGAATACTAAAGATCATCTTGGTAAGTTTGATTCTAAGGCACAAAAGTGTTTTCTTCTTGGATATTCTGAACGCTCTAAAGGCTACAGAGTATACAATACTGAAACATTGGTTGTAGAAGAATCAATCAATATCAGGTTTGATGATAAGCTTGGTCTTGAAAAACCAAAGCAGTTTGAGAATTTTGCAGATATAGATATTGACATATCAGAAGCTGTAGAACCAAGAAGCAAAGCTCCAGAAGCTGAAAGTCTCAGAAGCAATGGATCAGAAGATCAAGTTGCTGCATCTTTAGAGAATCTCAGGATTTCTGAAGAGCCAACAGTCAGAAGATCTTCTAGACTCACTTCTGCTCACTCAGAAGATGTGATCCTTGGAAAGAAAGACGATCCCATCAGAACAAGAGCATTCCTTAAGAACAATACAGAATGTCAATTAGGTCTTGTTTCTTTGATCGAGCCAATTTCTGTTGATCAAGCTCTAGAAGATTCAGACTGGATAATTGCCATGCAAGAAGAACTAAATCAGTTTACAAGGAATGATGTATGGGATTTGGTTCCTAGACCAAAAGGATTCAACATCATTGGTACTAAGTGGGTGTTCAGAAACAAGCTCAGTGAAAAGGGAGAAGTGGTAAGAAACAAAGCCAGACTGGTGGCTCAGGGATATAGTTAGCAAGAAGGGATTGACTATACAGAAACCTTTGCACCAGTGGCCAGGTTAGAATCTATTCGCTTACTGATTTCTTTTGCCACTCAACATAACATCACTCTGTATCAGATGGATGTTAAGAGTGCCTTCTTAAATGGTTATATAGATGAAGAAGTCTATGTCCACCAACCTCCTGGTTTTGAAGACTTTAAGTCTCCAGAACATGTTTTCAAACTTAAGAAATCATTGTATGGTTTGAAGCAAGCTCCCAGAGCTTGGTATGAAAGATTAAGTTCTTTCCTTCTAGACAATGGTTTCACTAGAGGACAAGTGGACATAACTCTTTTCTGTAAAACATCTAAGAAGGATATTTTAATTTGTCAAATTTATGTTGATGATATTATATTTGGAACATCTAATGCTTCACTTGGAAAGGAGTTTGCTAAGTCTATGCAGGCTGAATTTGAAATGAGCATGATGGGTGAACTCAAGTATTTCCTTGGGATTCAAATCAATCAAACTTCTGATGGAACCTATGTTCATCAAACGAAGTATTTGAAAGAACTTCTGAAGAAGTTTAATCTTTCTGAAAGCAAAGAAGCCAAAACTCCTATGCATTCAACATGTGTTCTAGGTAAGGATGAGGTAAGTAAGAAGGTAGATTAGAAGTTGTACAGAGGTATGATTGGATCTCTTCTATACTTAACTGCTTCTAGACCTGACATTCTATTCAGTGTTTGTTTGTGTGCTAGATTCCAATCAGATCCTAGAGAATCTCACTTAACTGCTGTTAAGAGAATTCTGAGGTATCTGAAAGGTACTACTAACGTTGGTTTAGTCTACAGAAGATCTAAAGAATACAACTTAGTAGGATTCTGTGATGCTGACTATGCTGGAGATAGAATTGAAAGAAAGAGTACTTCTGGAAGCTGTCAATTCCTTGGAAGTCATCTGATCTCCTGGTACAGCGAGAAGCAAGCTACCATAGCTCTCTCAACTACAGAAGCAGAATATGTTGCTGCTGCTGGATGTAGCACACAAATGCTATGGATGAAGAGTCAGCTAGAAGATTATCAGATATATGAGAGTAACATTCCTATTTTCTGTGATAATACTTCTGCTATATGTTTATCTAAGAATCCTATCTTACATTCCAAAGCTAAACATATTGAGATTAAACATCATTTTATGAGGGACTATGTTCAGAAGGGTGTTCTTTCTTTGAACTTTGTGGATACAGACCATCAATGGGCTGATATCTTTACAAAACCCCTTGCTGAAGATAGGTTTAAGTACATTCTGAAGAATCTCAGTATGGACTTATGCCCAGAATGAGAAGATGAGAAGATCTTTGTATGAATACTTTCTGAAATGTGTTAGGACTAGGCAGCTATAAGAAGTTCTGATACTAATCAATTAGAAGTTCTGATTCTGTTATTACTAACGTTTCATTGTCTAAGTTGATTCAGAAGCTCTTTTAAAGCAAAACAGCTGTCACCAGTCTTTCCAGAAAATGAACACGTGTTCACTATTTTTGGACAAGCATGCGTGCAGTTGAGGAGACGCCGCCCTAGGTAACTGTGCAAATCATTTCACTTTGTCACATTATCTCTCCTAACGTCATTTCTCATTAAATGCATATTGATGTCATTTTTTTTGTAATCATTTCTTTTAAACAGTTTTTCTTTTTACTTTATTTTCTTTTCTTTTTCAAACCGTTTAAATAACCCGCTTCATCTTCATTTCATCTTTTTCTCTCTCTCTCTCTCTCTCTCTCTCTCTCTCCATTTGTGTATCTCTCTTTGCATTCGTTTCTTTCAAACCCTAGTTTGTGATCTGAAACCAAGCAACATCATCATGCATTCCTCATCAAGTTCATCAAGCCCAATAGAAAGACTCTCTTCTACTCAGATTCTTCTCCGCAAGTATGGGTATGCTCCTCTAAAAACATGCATGATTCCCACTGACGAACTAGAAGTTCTCTGTGAATCTGCTGTGGACTTCAACAACCTAAGAGCAAACAGTTTTCTGTGTGATGCTAGAATATTAGCACAGGGATGGTCAAACTATCTCGATAGATTGGTTGGACCAATTTTGTTAGAACAAGATTTGTTCTGATCAATTATCTTAGTTTTGATGATAACAATAATATGAATTTTGCTTAAGATAATATGGTACTCTAATCCAATGCAATTTCCTTTTCAGGAAATATATAAAGAGTATGCATAATTCAGCGCTCAGAAGCTTTGTCTCAAGGGTTCAGCATGCAACATCAGAACATGGTCTGGCAAGACATCAGAAGATGGTCGAAGCAGAATCAGAACATGGGTCTATGGAAGCATCAGAAGAACATGAGATCAGAAGCACTGAAGTTCTGATGGTATCACGCTCAGAAGCACTTCAAGGTCAGAAGATCAGAAGATGCTTTGCACCAAGCTGTTTGACTCTGATGATATTCAAACGTTGTATTCACAAACATCAGATCAGAAGGAAGTACAAGTGGCAAGCTACGCTGACTGGCAAAAGGAACGTTAAAAGCTACTAAAGGCAACGTTAGTAGACACAGCGTGAACAAGGCTCGAGGTAGTTGACAAAAGCGTATAACATTAAATGCGATGCTGTACGGAACACGCAAAGCATTAAATGCACTCAACGGTCATCTTCTCCAACGCCTATAAATATGAAGTTCTGATGAGAAGCAAGGTTAACGATTCTGCACAAAACAACTCATATTAACTTGCTGAAACTCTGTTCTATTCAAAGCTCAGAATCTTCATCTTCATCAAAGCTCACTACATTGCTGTTGTAATATATTAGTGAGATTAAGCTTAAACGTTAAGAGAAATATCACAGTTTGTGATTATAGCTTTTAAGAAGCAATTGTAATACTCTTAGAATTGATTACATTAAGTTGTAAGGAACTAGAGTGATCGTGTGGATCAGAATACTCTAGGAAGTCTTAGAGGTTATCTAAGCAGGTTGTAACTAGAGTGATCGTGTGGATCAGAATACTCTAGAAAGTCTTAGAGGGTATCTAAGCAGTTGTTCCTGGAGTGATCGGTGTGTGATCAGAAGACTCTGGAAGACTTAGTTGCTGACTAAGTGGAGAACCATTGTAATCCGTGCGATTAGTGGATTAAATCCTCAGTTGAGGTAAATCATCTCTGCGGGGGTGGACTGGAGTAGTTTAGTTAACAACGAACCAGTATAAAAATAACTGTGCAATTTATTTTTATCTGTCAAGTTTTTAAAGCTACACTTATTCAAACCCCCCCTTTCTAAGTGTTTTTCTATCCTTCAATTGGCATCAGAGCGCCGGTTCTAAGGTGCAAGCACTTAACCGTGTTTAGAAAAGATTCAGGAAGAGAAAAACGCTTCAGTAAAAGATGGCTGATGAAACTGCAAAGTCTACACCTGCATCTACATCTGGCTCTGCTGAGCAACACAACGGTAACAATGGTTATACTAGACCGCCGGTATTTGATGGTGAAAACTTTGAATACTGGAAAGATAAACTGGAAAGTTACTTTCTTGGTATAGATAGTGATCTATGGGATCTTCTGATGGATGGTTACAAACATCCAGTAAATGCCAGTGGCGTAAAGCTGACAAGGCAAGAAATGAACGATGATGAGAAGAAGCTTTTCAGGAATCATCATAAATGCAGAACTGTTTTGCTGAATGCTATCTCTCATGCTGAGTATGAGAAGATATCTAACAGGGAAACGGCCTATGACATATATGAGTCTTTGAAAATGACTCATGAAGGAAATGCTCAAGTCAAGGAGACTAAAGCTCTCGCTTTAATCCAGAAGTATGAAGCCTTCAAGATGGAGGATGATGAAGACATTGAAAAGATGTTTTCAAGATTTCAAACTCTTACTGCTGGATTGAGAGTTCTTGACAAGGGATACACCAAGGCCGATCACGTAAAGAAGATCATCAGAAGCTTACCCAGAAGATGGGGTCCTATGGTGACTGCATTCAAGATTGCAAAGAATCTGAATGAAGTTTCTCTGGAAGAGCTTATAAGTGCCTTGAGAAGCCATGAAATAGAGCTGGACGCAAATGAGCCTCAAAAGAAAGGTAAGTCTATTGCATTAAAATCCAATATCAAGAAATGCACTAACGCTTTTCAGGCTAGAGAAGAAGATCCTGAAAAATCAGAATCTGAAGAAGAAGATGAACTGTCCTTGATCTCCAGAAGGCTAAATCAACTCTGGAAGAACAAGCAAAGGAAGTTCAGAGGCGTCAGAAGTTCAAAGAAATTTGAACGTGGAGAATCTTCTGATGACAGAAGATTTGACAAGAAGAAGGTCATGTGCTATGAATGCAATGAGCCTGGACACTTCAAGAATGAATGTCCAAAACTTCAGAAGGAAAATCCCAAGAAGAAGTTTCATAAGAAGAAAGGTCTTATGGCAACCTGGGATGAGTCAGAAGATGATTCAGACTCTGAAGATGAGCAGGCTAACTGTGCGCTGATGGCGACAGAAGATGACGGATCAGAATCTACATCAGAATCAGATTCTGAAGAGGTATTTTCTGAACTTACTAGAGATGAGTTAGTTTCCGGTCTAACTGAACTTCTGGAATTCAAGTCTCAGATTAGTCTCAAATACAAAGAGCTGAAAAAGCTATTTGAATTTGAAACAAAGAAGCTTGAGTTGGAGAATTCTGAATTAAAAGAAAAACTTTTAAAATTATCCAATAATGTTGGATCTCCTTCTGATTCAGAAAAATCCACTCCTAGTCTAAACCATATTCTGAAAGAATATGATTTAAGTTTCAGGAAGTTCTTATCTAGAAGTATTGGCAGAAGTCAGCTAGCTTCTATGATATATGCTGTGTCTGGAAACAAAAGAGTCGGCATTGGTTTTGAGGGTGAAACCCCATACAAACTTGAACCTGTTGATGAAATGAAATTCACATACAAGCCATTGTATGATCAGTTCAAGTATGGCCACTCCCATGATATTAGGCACACTTCACATGCTCAAAGTTTTCACATAACACACACCAAAAAGCATGTGACACAACCTAGGAAATATCATGAAACTAACATTAAAAATTATCATGCTGTTCCTCCTATTGCTTACAATGTTAAACCCAAGTTCAATCAGAACTTGAGAAAATCTAACAAGAAAGGACCCAAGAAAATGTGGGTACCTAAGGATAAGATTATTCCTATTGCAGATATCCTTGGCTGCAAAAAGGACAAAGCACAACATGTCGTGGTACCTGGACTCTGGATGCTCACGACACATGACAGGAAGAAGGTCTATGTTCCAAGACCTGGTGCTTAAGTCTGGAGGAGAAGTCAAGTTTGGAGGAGATCAGAAGGGCAAGATAATTGGCTCTGGATCTATAAAGTCTGGTAACTCTCCTTCCATTTCTAATGTACTTCTTGTAGAAGGATTAACACATAACCTCTTATCTATCAGTCAACTAAGTGACAATGGTTATGATATAATCTTTAATCAAAAGTCTTGCAAGGCTGTAAATCAGAAGGATGGCTCAATCCTATTTACAGGCAAGAGGAAGAACAACATTTATAAGACAGATCTGCAAGATCTTATGAGTCAGAAGGTGACTTGTCTTATGTCTGTTTCTGAAGAGCAGTGGGTCTGGCACAGAAGATTAGGTCATGCTAGTTTGAGAAAGATTTCTCAGATTAACAAACTGGATCTTGTCAGAGGACTCCCTAATCTGAAATTCAAATCAGATGCTCTTTGTGAAGCATGTCAGAAGGGCAAGTTCTCCAAACCTGCATTCAAGTCCAAGAATGTTGTTTCTACCTCAAGGCCATTAGAACTCTTGCACATTGATCTGTTTGGCCCAGTCAAAACAGCATCTGTCAGAGGGAAGAAATATGGATTAGTCATCGTAGATGATTATAGCCGCTGGACGTGGGTAAAATTCTTGAAACACAAGGATGAGTCTCATTCAGTGTTCTTTGATTTCTACATTCAGATTCAATCTGAAAAAGAGTGTAAAATCATAAAGGTCAGAAGTGATCATGGTGGTGAATTTGAGAACAGATCCTTTGAAGAATTCTTCAAAGAAAATGGTATTGCCCATGATTTCTCTTGTCCTAGAACTCCACAGCAAAATGGAGTTGTAGAACGAAAGAATAGGACTCTGCAAGAAATGGCCAGAACCATGATCAATGAAACCAATATGGCTAAGCATTTCTGGGCAGAAGCAATAAACACTGCATGCTATATTCAGAATAGAATCTCTATCAGACCTATTCTAAATAAGACTCCTTATGAATTGTGGAAGAATAAAAAGCCCAACATTTCATATTTCCATCCTTTTGGATGTGTATGCTTTATTCTGAACACTAAAGATCATCTTGGTAAGTTTGATTCCAAAGCACAAAAATGTTTCCTTCTTGGATATTCTGAACGCTCAAAAGGCTACAGAGTATACAATACTGAAACATTGATTGTGGAAGAATCAATCAATATCAGGTTTGATGATAAGCTTGGTTCTGAAAAACCAAAGCAGTTTGATAATTTTGCAGATTGTGATATTGATATATCAGAAGTTGTTGAGCCAAGAAGCAACGCATCAGAAGCAGAGCTTCTCAGAAGCAAAGAATCGGAAGATCAAGTATCAGCTTCTCTGGAGAATCTAAGCATTTCTGAAGAACCATCTGTCAGAAGATCATCCAGACTCATCTCTGGTCATTCAGAAGATGTCATTCTTGGAAAGAAGGATGATCCAATCAGAACAAGAGCATTCCTTAAGAACAATGCAGACTGTCAATTAGGTCTTGTATCTTTGATCGAGCCAACTTCTGTTGATCATGCTCTAGAAGATCCAGACTGGATAATTGCTATGCAAGAAGAACTGAATCAGTTTACAAGGAATGATGTTTGGGATCTTGTTCCTAGACCAGATGGATTCAATATAATCGGTACAAAATGGGTCTTCAGAAACAAGCTCAGTGAGAAAGGTGAAGTGGTAAGGAACAAAGCCAGACTGGTGGCTCAGGGTTATAGTCAGCAAGAAGGGATTGACTATACAGAAACCTTTGCACCAGTGGCCAGGTTAGAATCTATTCGTCTATTAATTTCATTTGCCACTCAACATAACATCACTCTTTATCAGATGGATGTTAAGAGTGCCTTCTTAAATGGTTATATAGATGAAGAAGTTTATGTCCATCAACCTCCTGGTTTTGAAGACTCTATGTCTCCTAATCATGTTTTTAAATTAAAGAAATCGTTGTATGGATTGAAACAAGCTACCAGAGCTTGGTATGAACGCTTAAGTTCTTTCCTTCTAGATAATGGTTTCACTAGAGGAAAAGTGGACACTACTCTCTTTTGTAAAACCTTTAAAAGGGATATTTTAATTTGTCAAATATATGTAGATGATATTATTTTTGGAACATCTAATGCTACACTTGGAAAGGAGTTTGCTGAGTCTATGCAGGCTGAGTTTGAAATGAGCATGATGGGAGAACTCAAGTATTTCCTTGGAATACAAATAAATCAAACATCAGAAGGAACGTATGTTCACCAAACCAAGTATGTGAAGGAACTTCTGAAGAAGTTTAATCTTCTAGACTGCAAAGAAGCCAAAACTCCTATGCATCCAACATGCATCCTAGGTAAGGATGAGGTAAGTAAGAAGGTAGATTAGAAGTTATACAGAGGTATGATTGGATCTCTTCTATATTTGACTGCTTCTAGATCTGACATTCTGTTCAGTGTTTGTTTGTGTGCTAGATTCCAATCAGATCCTAGAGAATCTCATTTAACTGCTGTTAAGAGAATTCTAAGGTATCTGAAAGGTACTACTAATGTTGGCTTAGTTTACAGAAAATCTAAAGAATACAACTTAGTAGGATTCTGCGATGCTGACTATGCTGGAGACAGAATTGAAAGAAAGAGTACTTCAGGAAGTTGCCAATTTCTTGGAAGTCATTTGATCTCCTGGTATAGCAAGAAGCAAGCAACTATTGCTCTATCAACAACAGAAGCAGAATATGTCGCTGCTGCTGGTTGCAGTACACAGATGCTCTGGATGAAGAGTCAGTTAGAAGATTATCAGATATATGAGAGTAACATTCCTATATTCTGTGATAATACTTCTGCTATATGTTTATCTAAGAATCCTATTCTTCATTCAAAGGCTAAACATATTGAGATTAAACATCATTTCATAAGGGACTATGTTCAGAAGGTGTTATATCCTTAAACTTTGTTGATACAGACCATCAATGGGCTGATATCTTTACAAAACCCCTGGCTGAAGATAGGTTTAAGTTCATTCTGAAGAACATCAGTATGGATTTATGCCCAGAATGAGAAGATGAGAAGTTCTTACGTATGAGTATCTTCTGAAATGAATGTGGATTTTTTTTTCGGAAGTTCTGATTGAAATCTTTTAGAAATTATGATTCGGTTATTACTAACGTTTCATTGTCTAAGTTGATTCAGAACCTCTTTTAAAGCAAAACAGCTGTAACGTTTTATCTCGGGATGGTAAACCTGTCGTTACTGTTCATGGATAAGCGCGCGTGCAGTTGAAGGGACGCTGACCATAGGTAACTGTGCTAGTCACCTCATTTGTCTTTATTATCTCTCCTCATGTCACGTAACATTAAATGCTATCCATCATTTGTTTCATTTTATTTTCTTTTATAAATTCTTCAAACGTTTCTCCTTCCCTCTTATATTTTCTCTATTACACTCTGTCTCTGTTTTTTCCTTCTCTATCTTTTTGCATTCATATCAAACCCTGGCTGTTCATTATCTGCAAATCCATCATGAACTCTTCATCAAGCCCAGGAAACCATGAAAATGATCAAAACAAAAAGAGAAAAGCTGTTGAAACATCTTCTTCCAAACCCAAAAAGATAAAGATCACCTATGACCCTCTCAAGGTGAATCCATTCGAAGCAAAGTTATCTGGAAACTATTCTAGACGTGTGTTTCAACCCCCTGGTGAAAGCCCTCCATCATCTCCATCTTCTTCCTCATCTTTTTACCTTCAAGACTCAACTTCCTCCTCATCTAACCTTTCCTCTCCCTCAACCCATTCCAAAGAAATCTCTTCATTTTCACCTGCTGAGAATGTTGTCTCTGATAAAGATTGTGGAAGATCTGCATCAGAACCAAGTCTCCCTGACCCCTCGCCTGGAAGCCCAAGAAGCAGTCAATGATGCGTTTCACTCCTTCATGGCACAGATCTTGTCTTAGCTAGGGTCTTAGTCTTTGGTCTCTGTAGTTTTCTTTCCTTGTTGCATCTGTTTTCCTGCATTCCTCTCTTGTAATCTTTTTTGATTATAAATGAAAAGTTTCCTTGTTTTACATTCCAGTGATTTTATTTGTCGTTTTATTCATCTGAATCTTTTGAAATATTCTTTTTGATGTTATGACAAAAAGGGGGAGAAGATAAATGATAAATGATTTGATTAATCTATCAGTTGCTGGGTAAAGCTCCCACACATTTTCTAACAAGAACTGCAAGTTCTATATGGTTTAAGTGTTTTGCAGGTATAAAGAAGTGAAGAGAATCTTCAAAGCAAACACAAGAAGCAAAACCATAAGAAGTGTTATTCTGTAAAAAGAATAAGCTCATGGAAACTGAAGCAAGCTAAGTGCTATCAAGCTTCAGAAATCAGAAGCAAGAATGAATCAGAAGCACTGATAATAGAATTTGATCCATATTTGTCTATTTGCTCTGACAAAATTCTATTTGCTCTGATACATTATTTTAGCCTATATGGCTCTGATACATATCATGTGTTCTAATATACATTTTATGTTCTGACTCGTTCATGCTGACTTTTGTCGTTTAGCTTTTGTTCTGTAACATTTCAGGATGTAGAGATGCTCTGATGATGCTCTGGTACATTCAACAATGTTCTGATACAAATCTAGCATGAAGTGATGTTGGTAGAAATTCAAGCTCTGAAGCTATCCGAGGGAAGCAGAAATCAGAAGCTGTGAATGTTCTAAAGATCCAGAAAACTCAAGTTCTGAAGCTGTCCTAAATGGAAGCAGAAATCAGAAGCTGTGAATGTTCTGAAGATCAAAGAAATTCAAGTTCTGAAGCTGTCCTAGATGGAAGCAGGAATCAGAAGCTGTGAGTGTTCTAGGGATCTAAAGAAATTCTAGTTCTGAAGCTGTCCAATGGAAGCAGAAGTCAGAAGCTATGAATTCTCTGAAGACAGAAGCTTATGTAATCGTCTCTACCGAAATAATCAGGGAAGTCTTTTATTAAAGTTCTTCGAGTATTTATTTCAGGGGGAGATTATTTATCTCAGGGGGAGATTGTTAATCTCAGGGGGAGACATATTCATATGCTTATGCTATAGCTGTGTAATTTGTCTTTTGCCGTCTGCTCTTTCTGATCGCAAATTCATATCATTTATATATGTTTTTGTCATCATCAAAAAGGGGGAGATTGTTAGAACAAGATTTGTTCTGATCAATTATCTTAGTTTTGATGATAACAATAATATGAATTTTGCTTAAGATAATATGGTACTCTAATCCAATGCAATTTCCTTTTCAGGAAATATATAAAGAGTATGCATAATTCAGCGCTCAGAAGCTTTGTCTCAAGGGTTCAGCATGCAACATCAGAACATGGTCTGGCAAGACATCAGAAGATGGTCGAAGCAGAATCAGAACATGGGTCTATGGAAGCATCAGAAGAACATGAGATCAGAAGCACTGAAGTTCTGATGGTATCACGCTCAGAAGCACTTCAAGGTCAGAAGATCAGAAGATGCTTTGCACCAAGCTGTTTGACTCTGATGATATTCAAACGTTGTATTCACAAACATCAGATCAGAAGGAAGTACAAGTGGCAAGCTACGCTGACTGACAAAAGGAACGTTAAAAGCTACTAAAGGCAACGTCAGTAGACACAGCGTGAACAAGGCTCGAGGTAGTTGACAAAAGCGTATAACATTAAATGCGATGCTGTATGGAACACGCAAAGCATTAAATGCACTCAACGGTCATCTTCTCCAACGCCTATAAATATGAAGTTCTAATGAGAAGCAAGGTTAACGATTCTGCACAAAACAACTCATATTAACTTGCTGAAACTCTGTTCTATTCAAAGCTCAGAATCTTCATCTTCATCATAGCTCACTACATTGCTGTTGTAATATATTAGTGAGATTAAGCTTAAACGTTAAGAGAAATATCACAGTTTGTGATTATAGCTTTTAAGAAGCAATTGTAATACTCTTAGAATTGATTACATTAAGTTGTAAGGAACTAGAGTGATCGTGTGGATCAGAATACTCTAGGAAGTCTTAGAGGTTATCTAAGCAGGTTGTAACTAGAGTGATCGTGTGGATCAGAATACTCTAGAAAGTCTTAGAGGGTATCTAAGCAGTTGTTCCTGGAGTGATCAGTGTGTGATCAGAAGACTCTGGAAGACTTAGTTGCTGACTAAGTGGAGAACCATTGTAATCCGTGCGATTAGTGGATTAAATCCTCAGTTGAGGTAAATCATCTCTGCGGGGGTGGACTGGAGTAGTTTAGTTAACAACGAACCAGGATAAAAATAACTGTGCAATTTATTTTTATCTGTCAAGTTTTTAAAGCTACACTTATTCAAACCCCCCCTTTCTAAGTGTTTTTCTATCCTTCAAATTTATCCTGAACTGGTGAAGGATTTCTGGGTACATGCAACGGTTACCCCAACTGCCATCATTTCCTTCGTGCTAGGGCATGAAGTGGTTATTACAGAAAAGCTCATCAGGAAGCTATACAACCTGGATGACGAAAAAGGTTGCACCGGTCCTGAACCTGGAAGGGTTAACTGGTATCAGGTTGAACAACAAATCTCTCTTGCTTTCGGAACTGAATCTCATAAAACTGGTACTTTAAGGCCGTTTTATCAAGTGTGGGCTGAGATTATTCTGGGTTCTCTTCACCACATGAAGAAGCTATTCTCCTCCTCTGCCTACATCAGTCCTGATCACAAGTATACTCTCTTCTGCATTGGCAAAAAGATAGAACTCAACATCTCTCACATTCTGTTTGAGAATCTGAAGACTTCTATTGTTGAGTTAAGAGAAGAAGAAAGGGCAAAGTATCCTCATATTCCAAGGAACACTATTTCTTAGAGTTGTTCAAGGTCCCGTCTTCAACGGTGTGGATTTGTTCAGACTTGATCTCATCCAGACGGTATCTTCTGTTGGTACAAGCTTTCCAGATATTCTGTCAAGGAGAGTTCCTGTTGAAGGTTTTGCCACTTTGTTTCATTTAGAACTTCACAAGGCTGTCAAGCACCACTTGGAAGATTCTGTTAGGAAACAATCTGAAGTTGATCCTGCGTGGATCCGTGGTAGAGTGCTTCTGTCAAAAGCTGATCTTCAGAAGAAGGATCAGAAGAAACAACAGGCTAGGCTAAAAAGAAAGGCTCAAGAAGATGAGGCCAAGCAAGCCAAGAAGCAGAGGATCACCTATGATCCTGACAAGGTGAACACTCCAGAATATCAGCAGAAGAAAATTAGAGATTCCTTTCGTACTCCCAGATCTGCAAATGCTCCTTCTGCAATTGTCTCCAGGCATGTTTTTACACCTCCTTCTGAACCACAAAATACCTTCACTATACCAAATCCTCTCTCACTTTCTCTTTCTACTCCTGTCTTAAACCCTACACCACTAAATATTCTTCCTCCAACTCCTTCTAACAAGCCATCCTCATCAACACCCATTATAATTATTCCTTCTTCACCTACTCCAAACACAGATATCCCTTCATCCTCAATCATTCCCACAGATATCCCATCTTCCTCAACCACTGCACCTCCATCTTCTCTATCCCATCCCCTAACTACCAGAAAATCCAACCCTTACTGCCTTCTCTACCCTGACTACAAATTCATCTTCAACCCTCCTGAACCTGAACCTATCATTTGTCTGGAGTTGTTCAGAAGTGAAGTGATTAGCAAGCTTGACCTTCTGAGTGATGCTTTCCTCAATGGTCTTGATGATGTTTCTACGAGAAACCTCTGGAGAAGCTTTCGCCAGGATTTTCAAGTAGGAACAATGAGAGTACAGAAGAGACTAGTGGTTGTTGCCCCTGGTTATGCTGGTTACCTTCTAGAGGGTGACAATGGTATCTGTCATACCCCAATTTTTGACCTAAGATACCACCTCATATCATTGCATATGCATCATTTGCATCTCTAACAAATTGCATAGTTTGTGTTTGCTACTTGTGACTCAGCAGGATTTAATCTGGAAATCACTCATCAGTACAAGTAACAATCAATTAGGGTTTTGTTCTCCCTTCATCTCAAATGAATCATCTTCATCAACAATTAACATTTGGTCCTCAAAATCCATCTCAACAAGCTCAGAGGCTCTGAATCAACCAGATTAGGGTTTTGACTAAAGATAGCATACTCCTGACTTTTGCTCAGGATTTGACCTAATGACTTGGGACATGACCTCAAGACCCCAAGTGCATCATTTTAACCTAATCTATTGGCTCAAGACATCTCCTACACAAGGATTGATCAACAGTGAAATTGCAAATCATCAGATTAGGGTTTTGAACTATCAGGGACTGAAATCAGGGATCACATTTGGGAAACCCTAAAAAACCCCAGGAAGTCAATCAAAGGTTTCAATCATCCTCAAATAATCCCTATGACAACATACAATGGAAATTGTATCTCAATTCAAGATCCACAGTCATCAATTTCATCAGGTCGACAATTAGGGTTTTTGACCTAATGCACTGAACAACTGACTTTTTAATCAGGACATGGTGCCACAACTCAAACCATGGCTCAATATCCTCTAATGCTTCAATATGATCCATTCATACCATTCATATGGTGAGGATAGCCTGTTTCATTTGAAATCTCCAGAAACGCGATTCGACTGAAAAAGTCAACTGTACAAGAACACCATTGACTTTTGAGGAATTTTGGTCAACCATGACTTTTGAAGTTTTAAATCATCAATATATGAAGTATGAAGTCATTTGATCAAGAAAAATCAAGAAAATTAATCAAGAATCAAAAAGTCAAAAGTTTGACTTTCATACTTAGAAAAATTTCTAAGTGTTTTTCATGGTTTTTTCCAAACTTTGAAAGGGAATTTCTCAAAATTTCACCTACAAACTGAAAAAAACTTCCAACATGAAAGTTGTAGATTTTGATCCAATAAACAACTTTGACACATATAAATTTTTTCCATAAGATCAACCATTTAAGAGATATGGAGCTTCAAAGTTGGCATCTTTTGAAAATTTCACTTGAAATCTCATTTTCTTCAAAGTTCATGGATCTTTTTCACCCATTTCCTTAAAGAAGTTGAAGAAACTTTCAACTAGGGTTTTGAAGTGTGTAATATGAGCTTTCCAAAATGTCCAAGAGCATGAAAAAATTTGAAGTGTAGCTATGGTTTTGAATTTTGCCATTAGTGAGCTTTTCACTTGAAATTTCAAGTCATTTTGCCAAAGTTATGAGCCAAATTGCCAAATGGACCAAGTAATGATGCATAGAAGCAATGATTGAATGATATTTTCTGATTTGAGATCAGAATGGAAAGAGATAAGAAGCTTGGCCAAAATAACCATGGTTTAGTTACTTTAACCATTTGCATTAAATGTAAAGATTCCACTTTATCTCCAAATGCCAAATCACCAATTCTTGAGCAAGTTGCAAAGCTCTGCATTCAGAACTCATGGCCTATAAATAGAGGTCATTTCCACTCTTCAATTCACACTAAAACCTCACAATTATAGGTTTTCTCTCTTCTTTCTTGAATTACAAGTCATGTGTTTCAAAGTGAGGAAGAAAACTCATCCTCCAAACCTTGCAAGTTCTGAACAAAGTGATGCTTCCCACAACTTCTAAATGTCATATATGATGTGTCTGAATCACTCATACACCCCAAAACACCTGAAAACTCAAAATCATCATCTCACCTCCAAATATGCATAACATGAGACTTATCATGCCAATTTTTGTTCAGGCTCAATTCTGTCCAAACTACCACTTCTAACATCATCCATATATCACATATGAACTATCCAATCCATCACATATAGCCAATAACCTCAGAATCATCAAAATCGATTCACTCTTGAAGCTTATGCAGATCGGGTACCATGGCCATGCCCAGATGAATTCAGATGGTTCCAAGCATCCAGACACCTTCCATAAGGTCCATTGAAGCTATCCAGATCATCAAACAACTTCTGTAACACCTCCAAGCAAGAATTCGATTCTCAGTTGTGCCGTTTTTAAGGTAAGTGCTCATGAACTTCAAACTCATACTTGCACGCATCATAAATGAAATGTGAGCATACCATCTTGTTTCTGCACCTATGAGGATCATTAACCCTCAATCAATTACATCATAACTTGCACATACACGATTTCACATTAAATTTCAGTTCTAGGGTTCTTCATGTTCATGCGAAAATTGACCCCCTTAGAGCAAAAATAAATGAATTATGAGGGCACCATCATGTTCCTCGTGAAAAACCGAGTGAGATAGACCCTTTACTTGATCAAAACAACACAGTTTTGGAGATTTTCAAAATTCAGTTGAAGGTGTGTTCTTGGCGCCATTTTTGATTCAGAAATTTCAAATGTTAAGTTTAATATATAATTAAATGGAAGCGTATGTATTACAAGCCACAAGCGTGGCTCAGTTGGCAAGAGTTTTGGCTGGTGAGAGAGAGGGCGTGGGTTCAAACCCTGGTGAGACCAAAAGCTTATTTTTTATCACTTTTTTCCTTCAAATTCTTCACAACTTCATCAATTAATTTAACCAATCAAATCAACTTATTTTTTCTTCATTTTTTACACACCTCTTATTTAATATACATATTTTGACAATATAAAAAAAAATCACAAAAAAAAGATTTATTTAATATGTTTTTAATTAGGTTTAAAATGATACATTTTTAAGTGTTTTTTAATACTTTAAATATTGTTTTTCATTTAATTTTTAACCTAATCACTTGTAAATACTTTTTGTGATCAAACCCTAATCATTTAGGTCTTAATTAAGCATTAAAACTTGTTTTAACTTAATTAAGTTGACTTTTGTCAAATTCAAATCGTTTTAAGACGAGCGATCGCGATTCTGTTTCAAAACGATAAGCCACTTCTTTTTGATTAAATCCTTTTAATTGATCAATTGATTTTCAAAACGAAGTGGGGCCTCTCGAATATTAGAGAGTGTAAGTCCCATTTCTTTTCTTTTTGTACAGTTTTTTTTTTTTTTAACAATAAAACTTTCTTTTCAAAATAAAACTTCTTAACAAAATCTTTTCAAAACAGTAATCAATTCATTTTCAAAAACATTCAAATCATTTTCAAAACCATCCACCCTGTTTTATGAAAATAAAACAAGGGCCTCTCGAATATTAGAGAGTATAAGTCCCTTTCCTTTTTTACAGTTTTTCTTTGTACAGAAAACTCTTTCAAAACAATACTTTTCAAACTGTTTTCAAAACAACAAACGACGCGTCTGTAAATAAAACCATCCACCATGTTTTGTAAATATACCATGGGACTCCATGTAGGTATAAGCCCCAAGCCCTTTTGTACATACCCACTCAAGTACATGAAATTAGGTATTTCATTGTACGCCTTTTGTACATATCTCGATCAATGTGTTTTTTAAACTTTGAATAACAATCCAAAAATGAAGGTTTCTTTAAATCTTCCCAAAAATACCATGGGCCTCCATGTAGGTATAAGTCCCAAGCCCTTTGTAAATACCTGTTTACATAGCTTTTGAATAAACTCAAATGGGCCTCTCCCCGAGTATAAGTCCCAAGCCCTTTGTGAATACCTGTTTACATAGCTTTTGAATAAACTCAAATGGGCCTCTCCCCGAGTATGAGTCCTGAGCCCCGTGTATGCAAATGGATCATGCTTACAGGTATATTTCCTTCATAAACTCCATTATATACACACACTTTGTCATATATAACTGTTCATATAACTGTTCATATTTGTTCATGTACTTGTGCATATTTGTTTGTACTTGTTCATATGTGTGATTGTGTTATATACTTGTTCAACTTAGTACAACACTAGGTTCCCCATAGCCTCCTATTGGGCTTCGTGCAAAGAATCTCCACTAGTTTAGGTTAGGACATAGAGTATGGTTTCTCGGTGAAATCGCTCTAAGAGCTCAAACCAACTATACCACGCCTCCCCTTGGGCTTTGTACAAACGAGTGACCCTCCCATAGCCTCCTCTTGGGCTTACAATGCAAGGACCCTGGATTGTCCCTCCCATAGCCTCCTCTTGGGCTTACAATGCAAGGACCCTCGGATAGCCTCCTCTTGGGCTTCGTACAAGGACCCACGGGCTTCTTATAAGCATCCCCAATATCCAAAACAAATACCCTAGGAGATTAGACATTTTTCATCTCTATGCTAGGAGTATCTCTTCTATATCATCACAAACAATCAATCAATCAAAATCAAACTTTTTTGCCACAAGGCTGGCTAATCAATCAAACTGTTTTACCACCGTACTGGATGATTAATCAAAGTTTTTGTCACAAGGCTGACTTCATTGAAACTTTTGCCACAAGGCTGGCTGATTAATCAAAGTTTTTGTCACAAGGCTGACTTCATTGAAACTTTTGCCACAAGGCTGGTTAAACAACAAAAACATCTTTATCATTCTAAGCATCCTAAGTGGCATGGCCCCGGGCTTATAATGAAAAGATTTTCAAACAAAAACAAACAGATGTATGTGATGATATAGATTAGATACATCTAGCATTTAGACGACATTTGTCTATTTTCCTTTGCTTCCACTAGCATAAGTGGGAACTACGATTGCTCTGACTTTCTCAACATCCCTTTGAGAATACGTAGGCACAAGGTCGATCCTTGGCGAGCAAAACAAAACAGAAAAAAACCATTCAAACCTTAGCACCCGTAGACCCGAGCTACAGATGCTCTGATTCCCTCTAGGGGATATGTATGCAGAGGATCGCGATGATCTTTGCGAGCATAATCAAACAAACACCTTAGGTCCCACCTATTTCACAAGAACCTCTCAATAACATGGAATGAAAAACAAAGCAAAGAAACCTATAGAGTACTATAGATACGTTGGGTGCTAATACCTTCCCTTCGTATAACCAACCCTCTTACCCAAGATCTCTCCCCCCACTTTTAGGTTATTGCAGCTTTTTTCCTTTTCCTCCTTTGGAAATAATAAAAAGTTTGGTCGAAACAAAAGAAAAATCATTTTATGAGCACTCGAGCCCAAAGAAGGCATCAGGTGTCTCATCCCACAAAAAAGAGGAACAAAACGATTTTTCGCCCGCGACAGTATCTACTATCATCCCCTCAGAATCAGGGTTGCTGTTGAGGAGAAGACGTTTGTGGATGAGCTGGAAGAAGCTAGAATTGCTGCTGCAATGGAAGCTAACCCTTGCAGGGAAATTATGGTTTGGAGACCTCAATATCCTGTTCTGCTCGGAGATTTCAGGACGCTCTTTGAATTTTTGAGGGAAAACCCTTATGAGAAAGACCCAAGCTTGGTCATTCCAGAAGTTGTTGACCCACCAGAAGTTGAAGGTCCTTCTGCTCCTAGGAATCTTGCTGCCATTCTTCAGGCACTTGAGAATGGAGATTCTGAGGTTCCTGCTGCAGACTATGGAGATGCTTCTATGGAAGAAGCAGATGCTGAAGATCATGTTGCTGAAACTATTCCTGTTGAGGAAAATCCTGCAAATGATCTGGTCATGGAAGCTGCGGATCAGAATGCCATCCCTTTGGAAAGAAGTTGTGAAGCTTCTTCTGATGAACCTTCTCGTCTTGCAAGGACTTTGGAAGTCATTCAGAAGAACCAGGATGAGTAGAGATCAATCAACGCTGAGTTTCGTGCTTTCATGGAAAGACAGAGTGAGAGCAACAGTGGGATTCATGATATGCTGGCCAAGATCATGTCGAAGCTAGGGTCATCTTAGATTGAGTCTTAGACTGTTTCCTTTTGCTTTGCTGCATCTGTTTTTCTTTGCATCTTCTCTTGCCCTTCCTCTTGTACTTCTGAACCTTTTCTCCGTGCTTAATGAAAATTATCCTTTTTCTTCTATGTGTTTGTCGTGTTTTTCATCTGAATCTTTTATGTTTTTGATGTTATGACAAAAAGGGGGAGAAAATGTGATAAATGATCTGATTTATTTTATCAGTTGCTGGGAGAAAGGCTCCACATTTCTAACAGAACTTGCAAAGTTCTATGTCTTTGAGTGTTGTCTTGCAGGAATTGAAGATCCTCTTTAAAGCTCAACATGAGAAGCAAAGAGATGGGGAAAAGCAATTCTATAAAGAATCAAGCTCTTGGAAATTGAAGCAAGCTGAGTGCTATAAAGCTTCAAGAATCAGAAGCAAGAAGGAAGAATGTTCTGATATTCTGATGATAGAATATACTTTCATTCGTATTCTTTATATGTTCTGATGCATGTTTTAGTTACAAAATATGCTCTGAAACATTTTATGTTTTTGTGCTCTGATACATAATTATATGTTCTGATACATATTTTATGTTCTGAATCATTCATGCTGACTTTTGTCGTTTAGTTTGTTCTGTAACATTTCAGGATGTAAAGATGCTCTGATGATGCTCTGGTACATTCAACAATGTTCTGATACAATCTAGCATGTAATGACTCAAGAAGATATTCAAGCTCTGAAGCTGTCCAATGGAAGCAAGAATCAGAAGCTATGAATATTCTGAAGATCTAGGAAATTCAAGTTCTGAAGCTGTCCTATGGAAGCAAGAATCAGAAGCTGTGAATGTTCTGAAGATCTAAGCATATGTGAAAGTCTCTACTGAAATACTCAGGGAAGTCTTTTATTTATAAAAAACTCTTCTAGTATTTATTTCAGGGGGAGATTATTTATCTCAGGGGGAGATTGTTAATCTCAGGGGGAGACATATTCACACATTCTCTATATGCTTGTGCTATAGTTGTGTAATTGTCTTTAGTCGTCTGATATTCTGATCGCAAATTCATATCATTTATGTATGTTTTTGTCATCATCAAAAAGGGGGAGATTGTTAGAACAAGATTTGTTCTGATCAATATTCTTAGTTTTGATGATAACAAGGATATGAATTTTGTATGAGATAATGTGGTACTCTAATACTATGCAATCTCCATTTCAGGAATTATACAAAGAGTATGCACAAAATCAACGCAAGAAGCAACTGACTCAGAAGGTTCAGCATGCAACATCAGAACATGGTCTGGCAAGACATCAGAAGATGGTCAAGCAGAATCAGAACATGGGTCTATGGAAGCATCAGAAGAACTTGAGATCAGAAGCAGAAGCACTGAAGTTCTCATGGTATCACGCTCAGAAGCTCTTCAAGGTCAGAAGACAAGAAGATGCTCTGCACCAAGCTGTTTGACTCTGATGATATTCAAACGTTGTTTACACAAACATCAGATCAGAAGCAAGTACTAGACTGGCAGGCTACGCTGACTGACAAAAGGAACGTTAGAAGCTATTAAAGGCAACGTCAGTAGACACAGCGGAACCAAGGCTCGAGGTAGTTGACAAAAGAGTGAAACATTAAATGCAATGCTGTACGGATTACGCAAAGCATTAAATGCTCCCAACGGTCATCTTCTCAAGCGCCTATAAATATGAAGTTCTGATGAGAAGCTACGCAACGAATTCTGAATACAACACTTGCGCATTAAACTAAAACGCTGTCAAATTCAAAAGCTCTCAAACTTCATCATCAAGCTCACTACATTGCTGTTGTAATATCTTAGTGAGATTTAAGCTTAAACTTTAAGAGAAATATCACAGATTTTCAGAAGCATTGTAATACTCTTAGAATTTGTTTACATTAAGTTGTAAGTACTAGAGTGATCAGATAGATCAGAATACTCTAGAAAAAGTCTTAGAGGTTGTCTAAGCAGTTTGTTCCTAGAGTGATCAGGTTGTGATCAGGATACTCTAGAAGACTTAGCAGTTGGCTAAGTGGAAAACCATTGTAATCAAGTGTGATTAGTAGATTAAATCCTCAGGTGAGGTAAATCACTCCAAGGGGGTGGACTGGAGTAGTTTAGTTAACAACGAACCAGGATAAAAATCATTGTGCAAATAGTTTTTATCTTACAAGTTTTAAAGCTACACTTATTCAAACCCCCCCTTTCTAAGTGTTTTTCTATCCTTCATTACTACCTCCGGATCCAAGAATCTTCTCTTTTTGGTAATGATGTCTTTGATAAATTTCGAATACATCGGCATTTGCTCTAATGCCTCGGAAAAAGGAACATTTATTTGCAACTTACTAAAAATGTCCAAGAACCGAGTATAGTGCTTTGCATCTTCTTTCTTTGATGGACCGGGAGGGTAAGGTAATTTTTTCACATGAATTGAGTTCTCTTTCATCTTCCCCTTTTCACTCACACTCAATTTTTTTCTTCCTTTTTCCACTTCTATCTCTGGATTTTATTTTTCCACTAATTCTTTCTCTTTCTCATTTTCAACTAAATCACCCTCAACATTTTTTTCTACTTCAATCACTCTATCTTTTTCACTTTCAACAATTTCTTCCTCAACTATCTCTCCTACACCCATATCAATATTTCTACCGCTACGAGTTAGAATGGACTTACAATGCTCACGAGGATTCTCTTGAGTAGTGGCCAGAAAAAGACCTTTGTTTTGATCGGCAAGTTGTTTTGACAATTGCCCGACTTGAGTTTCAAGATTCTTTATGGCCGCATCCGTGCTCTTTTGGCTTGCAATTTGCAATTGCATGAAATGGCTAAGAGTTTCCTCCACAGAAAGTTTTGTTTGTTGAGGTTGTTAAGGTTTTTGATTATAACCACCTTGATAAGGATTTTGACGATTCGATGGACCCGTATCCGGCCTCCATCCTTGTTGATAACCTTGATTACCTCTTTGTTGGTAACCTTGGTTATTGTTGTAAGGTTGTTGTTGTCGCCCCACATATCCTTGATTAGGATTTGAAACATAATTCACTTCTTCACCAGGTGGAGGACAAAAACCAGTTTGACGGTCACCCCTACACAATTCACAACACATCACATGTTGATTTTTAGAAGGGATCCTATTTATCTTTTTGATTTGTTAAGGGAGTTTTGACATTTGTTGAGTAAGCAATTATACTTGTTGAGTCAATAACTTGTTTTGAGCAAGAATTGCATCACTAGTATTCAACTCAAGAACTCCCGGCTTTTTTTGCGATGTACTACGATTGTGTTGCCCTTGATGATCATTCAAAGCCATTCTATCAATGATAGCAATTGCTTCCTCAGCAGTTTTTGACATCAAAGACCCACCCGTGGTAGCATCTAAAAGTGTTTTCGGTTGTGGTTGAAGTCCATTTCTAAAGATATGGATTTGAGTCAATTCATCAAATCCATGCCCTTTGCATTTTCTAACCATAGACTTGAACCTCTCCCACGCTTCATTGAGAGCTTCATTCGGACCTTGAGAGAACACTGCAATAGAAGTTTTCGCTTCCATGAACCTATTGTGAGGAAAGAACCGATCCAAAAATTTCTCTTCTAACTCGTTCCAATTAGTCATGACATTGTTTGGTTGATCAAGGTACCATTCCTTAGCTTTTCCTATCAAGGAATGAGGAAATAGTCTCCTGAAAACCTGTTCTTCTTCGGCCTCCGGAGCACCAATGGTTCCGGCGATCTCATAGAACTTTGGTAGATGAGTAAAATGATCCTCGTGATCTGCTCCTGTGAAAGGATTCTGGTATAATAATTGAAGTAACCCCGTTTTCATCTCGGAGTTCCTTCCATTGGCTTGATCACGAGCAAATTGTGCATTCAGACGAGGTCTATTAACACAAGGCCCTCGAGGTGGAACATTAGGATCCGCAGCCATTTCTTCCTCAACTAAGTTTTCAACCGGAGTTGAAGAAGAAGATGCTTCTTGTTGTTGTCTTCTTTCCCTAGCTAGTTGTCTCCTCCTACGAGTTTTGCTATTCTCTCTACGCGCAGTCCTTTCAATCTCAGGATCAAAAAGGAGTTGATCTGCAGGTACACGTCCTCGCATAAACTGTAATCTGAAAAACTAACCAAGCAAATTAACAAACACAAGGGATAAGAGCTAAGAAATAAGAGATTTAATAATAAGACTCAATTCAAAACAAACTATTGCAATGCTTGCAATATCTAAACAACAATCCCCGGCAACGGCGCCATTTTGTTGAAAGAGTATACTAGAGTACTTTTCGTTTATATCGTATCCACGGGGATTATTGCGATATCACCGCCGTTCTATAGCTTATTTTGTCTTGAGTTAAGGTTACTTTGGTTTTGAGTTTGCAAAAGACCATTCAATACTTTAGTAGCAAAGAGTAAATTAATGAAAGTTCTAAGTTAAAGAAAATGTATCAAGATTCAATTTCATCGACCTAACTTCGTATGTCAACCTATAAATATATATATATATATATATATGAACTTCTTAACGATCAATATAATTACGTATCGACATCTATATCGTCCGTATCCGCAACGATATAGTTAGATTTACCGTATTGTATAACCGCCGATTTCTCCACCGTTTAAACAATACAAATAACGTTTTATAAACCGATACTAAGTAAATATCAAACGCTAAATCCATGTCTGCAATTTATAGTTTGATAGATGATGAAATTAGATCAAGGTACAGATATTGATGTCTCAAACATTTATACCATAGAAAAGCTTTAACAAACAAACTAAACCATCTATATTGATCATAACTTGTTCATACACATATATTCACAAGAAATACATACAAAAGTCAAGGAGGATTACATCTTATCTTGATACAAAAGAGATTTAGCTATCCATGAAAATGGTAGCTTGCTCAAGAAGGTAAGGATGAAGAATGACAAGCATCTACGGCGATTAATCGACGATCAAGGCTTTGATTCTCCAATTCTTCAGTTGCTACAGTAGTTTAGGGTTCTTTGAGCTCTTAAGATGATCCAGAAGAAGGAAAATATCTGATTTGCTCCTTAAATAGCAATTTTGTTTTCTGTCCAGGGCGCGTCGCGCCCTCTAGCGCGCATCGCGCCATTACACTTTGAAAGTTAAACCGCCCAAGCGCGCCACGCGCGCTTCTCTCTGCTGGAAGCTTCAGGAAAATATCTTGCCCAGGGCGCGACGTGCCCTATTACCGCGCGACGCGCGCTATGCTCTGCCCAACAGTCTTCAAACAAGGCCAAAACAAGCTCAAAACTTCCCAAAATGAGCTAAGACCTACAAAATCATAACTAAAACACATATTAACATAAAATGAAAGCTAAAAATTATAAACTATAAATAATTATCTAAAACTTCAGGGAATTGTACGAATACTCGATAAAAACGGTCGAAAGGTGCCACTAATTAAACTAAATATTAACACAATTTGGCACCTAACACGGGCTGGGTAGGAAATCTTAGACCGCAGGTACCCAGATCCGCCCGAATGATTATTGAGAAATGACGTCGTCGTCATTCATTTGGGGGGTGGAATAATACCAGCTTCAAGCTTCAGATCACATTTCACTTCATACACACACTCTCTCTCGTAACCCTAGCAGCCACAATCTCCTCTCACCACCGCCATCGTCTCATCACTCTCCACCACCGCCATCGTTTCATCACTCTCCACCACCATTGCTCACCAGTCACCACCATCACTCACCACCACTGTTGCTCACTAGTCACCACCATTCATTCATTTCTCTCTCTCTCTCTCTCTCTCTATGATGAAACAAACTCTATTCGTCTCTCATGCTCACCAAACCCCTAAGCCTTCCCTTCGCTGTTTCTCTTCTCCTCTCATCACTTTCGTTTGCAAGGTAGGTGTTTGATTTGGTTTTAGATTTATGATTTTCTAAGTTTTGTGGTTTATTTGATTTTTGACTTTTTTTGTTGTGATTCATTTGGATGCATTTTTTCAGATCTGTGAGCTGAAGGTGTAAAGGTGTGTAATTTTATTACTTACCCATTCTATTTTATAACTTCTTTTGTGATAGTTCTAACTTTTTGTTGTGGTTATTGTTTTGTTTGTTGTTATGATTTGTTCTGTTACTCTCCATATGAATTTCATATTTCTCTCCATCTCTGTTAGGTACATGTTGTTTTGTATGATTTAGTTTCAGTTTAGAGTTCACAACAAGTTATTGATCTAGCCAAATGAGCATTTTAGAGTTTAAGGCCCACAAATTTTTGGTGTTTGTTACATGGAAGCAGCTAGAACATCTGTAGTGTATTATGAAAGAGTTACATTTCAAAAGTAGACTTTAAACTTTCTAAATGCAGCATCTCTAACCGAAGATTAGAATGTAGAAGTGACGTTCAGCCTTGGACTCTAAAATGCGATTCCGAGGAATCTAGATACGACTTATCATAATATAATGAGGTATTTAGACATGTCTGACTGGAAGATCTACAAGAGGTTGGCTGCTGTAAACTCTCATAGTTGGAAAGGGAAGCATGGTTTGAGCTTGTGATGCAGCTTGTTGTTATCATGGTGTGTAGTGTAAACTTTTGTTGTTCCATGTGATCAACTAGGAGTGATACATGTAGGAAAAGGTTAGCAATATTTCAATTTAGCTTTTCCAATTCTATGATCCAGTTTTTTGTTGTTGTGTTTGGTCATGTGAATTTGATGAAACAAAATTAACAATATGGGAATAATAATATATATGGCTAAAGTATCCTTTGCAAATGTAAGATAATTTTTCCATTTCTCTTTCAGTAGGGATAATATTTATGTTGCTAATTATTAATCATTGTTTTTTTAATGTGTCTACGGTCTTCCTGCCAGATATAAACAAGTTATAAACAAGAAGCATTTTGCTACGAGGAAGTGATATTGAATTTATTGGTTGTAAATATTGAATGTGTTGGTTGTAATAATTTGTAATTGTAACTTATAAGTATTGAATGTGTCACTGAATCATACTTGTATCAGCTTATAAAATGTATTGGTTGTAAATATTGTATGTGTCTCTGAATCATATTTGTATCAGCTTTTAAAATTTCCATTTTTTTGGAATATGAATCTGCCCAATAACCCGAGTAAACCATTTCAGTTAACCCGCGATCCGCATAAACCAAACCCGATCAAACCGTGTTTAATATTGGGCGAAAATGGGCCTTCATAGGGAAACCGCGGTTTCGGTTGGGTGAGGCTTTTGGGCCCGAAACCGCCCAACCCGATCCGTTGTCCAGCCCTAATAGAAGTGATGTTTATTATTGAATAAAGATAGAAAAAAACCAAAAAAAAAAATTGATGAATTTTTTTTTTATAAAAGGCAGTAAAAAATTTAAAATATGGTTGTATCTAAGGTGAACCACCACCTAAATGGTTCACGTGAACCATTAAAAATAGTCATTGGATTGAAGAATTCTACTGAACAGTATAATATACCTCTGACATAGAATACTATTTTCTTTCTTTAACACTCCATCTCCCAGCCATAGTCATTACCGTGACTTCCAAATCTTCTTCTTCCAAATTAATAAAAAGTTTATACAACTAACATAGAATAACATTTTCTTTCCTTAACACTCCATCTCTCACATCACCGCAATTTCCAAATCATCTTCTTTCAAATTAAAAAATTGTATTCTTTTATGATATCTCTGTTTCTCTCTATTTCCCTCAAATATTTGTCTTTTGTTATTGTTATTAACTTTTAAGAGTTTAAAAAAAAATGATAATTGAAAATTTGGATTTAAAAAATTAGATCAAAATTTATTATATGTATATTTAGTTTCAACAAAATTTAATACTTTTCTCACTATGGGTTTACGATTAGATTTTAAGAATTTATACACTTAATGTGAAGTTTGTTCCAAGATACAACTGCATTTATTCAATGGATTGCAATTTAAACTTTTGTTTTTGTTCTTTCCTATCATTTCGGACAAATACTCATTGGTAATAAATAACACCAAAAGAAACCGTTTGTGTTGGCTTAGACAACGCCCTCTTAATTGAAAACGGAGATGGAGGAAAGTTGGATGACACAAAAACAATAAAATGAATCAAATATGTCTTTTTTTCATAGGTATTTTGAAGCATTTAGGAATTTATAATTGAGAGAACATGAGAACGAAGATTTAGACCTTAAAAAATGGAAGAAATTGTAGGGCTTGTTCGTTAAACTTAAATGAAAATATGGATATATGTTGGTGGTAGTGGAAGATTAATAAAGGATAAAACTTAGGTACAGTTGTGGTTCTTACTATTTTCTAATAAAAATATGATAAATATATTTAAATATAATTTAGTGAGTGAAAATAAGAGAAATTTACATACGTGTAAGAGAAAATTATACACTTATCATATTTTCATTAGAAAATGGTAAGAACCACACCTAAAGAATTATACATAAGTTTTGTCTATTAAATAATCGGATCTTGTGTGGTAAGGATACAATAATATAATATAGACTAGTTTAATCTTATGGTAAAATTAGATGATACAATAATATATATTTTTTTATGAAGTAACTGTAACGGTGTTACTTTTATAAAGTTAACAATTATCCATTTTGTTTTTGAAAAAGAAAATTAATTATTCATCTTCTTTCACCGCAAAAGGTGATAGAATCCCTAAAGAGATAAAGATGTTTTTTCCCCACAAAATCATTGCTATTTAATTACAATATAACCTACACATGATATAATTTGTTTAATTTTTCCTTTTTTAATTCAAAGAACGTGCTGTAATTAACTAGTGAATATTGTGTATAAGAAGAAAAAAAATTAGACTCAGTTATTAGAACAAATTAATGTTTGACTATTATTGAGAATAAGTTGTAAATAAATTATAGTAGTATTAATTAGCGAAGAGAATCAAAAAGTAATGTAATTCCGTCAAAAAGAAAAGTAATGTAATTAATTTGACCGTAGACTCTAAAAGACATTTATTCCTTCTCAGTATTACTATTAGTTATGTTACTTTACATAATAAAATTAATTAAAAAAATTGCATTAGTTGGCTGATTAGTGATTTTAATGTATATAGTGTTAATATTAATATTCTTTTTTATCCTTTGAGATATACACAAGAGTATTAAGCAAAAGAGTACCAGTAGCTTTTATAAAAGGATATAACTTAAAAAAAACAATATTAATAGAGATTAATGGGATACACTATATGTAAATTAATTTTATACTAATATCCTACATAAACTTATCATTTTAAAACATATATCAATTTTGTGAACAAATTTAAAATTAATTACAAAATTAAATTTTAATGAAAGATTAGTGCAAAATTAAATTACTACTAACACATCCATAATTTTCTCATATTAATAGTACATTATTCAATGTGGTTTTTAGTAGTTTGAAATAAAACAAGAGATTTGTTTTTGTACATTGTATCAAATTTAATATTCAAATTTTAACTTAAAATTATATTCAAAAATAATATTTAATTTTTCACATTATCTTGAGTACATAACTAGGGCTGTTAGTGGAAGGATAATACTCAGAACTGGTCTGAAAACCGGACCACCAGAACTGGTTAAATGGCCCGGTCGAAAAGGACATTAGTTAAGTAATGGATAAAAAATGTATCCATATCCAACTCAAAGAACCGGATCCATTAATCCAATAAGGAACCGGTAGTGTTTAATATAAAAACCAAAATTTTATATTTTCTTCATTTCTTTTCTTCCTTCGTCTCTCTCTTTTCTCTTGTCTCTCAATCTCACACTCAGACTTTACCTCCCTCCCTCGTATCTCTCGTCTCTCATCAATCATCATGTCATCTCTTATGCAATCTCCATATGTCTCTCTCTCCCTGGGCTTCGTCTGAAATCAACGTCTCACCATTAGGGCTGTTTTAGGTCAACCGTGCATTTTAGGGCAAACTGTGATCATCTGAAATTTTTGTGTAATGTATCCAAACTCTATATTCTTTTTATTGTTTTATGTTGTATTCTACATAGTTTGCATGTTGGAGGTATTAAAGACGACTGCTTATTTTTTGAACACAGTTTACATAGTTTGCCCTAATCGTTACATTGTTGTTAAATAAAGTGTATCCATTTTATGAGTTTGTTTGCTGAGTTGAGGTTTACTTTTCTGTTGAGCTGAGTTGAGATTAATTTTTTCGGCCTAAGGTTTTGAAACTTGTAAGTTTTGTTGCTGATTTGAGGTTTGTATCCATTGTAACTTGTAAGTTTTGTTGCTGATTTAAGGTTTACCTTGATGCTTAAAAATAAATGGCGGTGTTGCTGATTTGAGGTTGTATTTTACCTTGATTACCATTCTATTATTGTTTGATTGATATAATTTTTTTTTGGGATGTCTTTTCAAGATTCTTCTGAGACTCCCAACATGGCTGATCTGATAGATATCAGCTTGTTGCTTGATGGGGCAGAGGAGACAATGGATGGAGGCAATTTAGAGATTGGTGAGATGATTGACTTGGGAATTCTAGACCCAGTACCAATCCCAACTGATGTTACAACTGAGACTACATCCACTATCCAAAATACAAGTACCACTCAAAACACAACAACTGTTGTTGAGCCAACACCTCCAGTTGACCCAGCTCAGAGTTCTCAGAGCCAAATCAATGCTTTTGGTAAAGCTCCTCGTCCCAAAAATTCTGTTGTTCATACTGAGATGGTTCTTGTTGAGATGCCAGATGGTGTCAAGAAGTGGAAATGCAAATGGTGTGGTAAGCTTTATACTTATGACACTAAATGGAAAAGCACTTCTAATGGTAAAAAAACACTTAGAAAATTGCATCCAAAGGAAGCTGAGGATGAGAGGTAATACTGATAAGGAGGTAGCACAATCTAGGTTAAGTGTAGGTTCTGATAGTACTCCTAGTTTGGCAACCTAGACATATAACCATGCTAGGGTTAGAGAGGTTGCAGCTTATATGATTCTAGGGCATGAATTTCCTTTTTCTGTTATGGAAGGTGTAATTTTTAATGGATTCCTTAAAGAGATTTATCCTTGGTATAAAAAGATTAGTAGACATCAGGTTAAGTTGGATTGTGAAACATTTTATGAAGCTGAGAGAGTTAAGATGAAAAGGTCAATGTCACAGATTAACAGGATCAGTCTTACAACTGACCTGTGGTGGTCTGGTGAACAAAGAATTGGTTATATGACTGTGACTGGACATTTCATTGATTCAAAATGGCAGCTTCATAAAAGAGTTTTATCTTTTAAGAATGTTCCTCCACCACATTCTGGTGAAGTTTTATGTAGGGAATTGATTAAGGTGATGGATGATTGGGGTATAAGAGATAAAGTTGTTTCTATTTTAGTTGACAATGCTAGTGCCAATGATAATTGTATTTCTAGATTGAAGAGAGATTTTTCTGGTAGGAGAAATCTTCCACTGGATGGAAAATTGTTTCATGTTAGATGTTGTGCACACATCTTAAATCTGTTGGTTCAGGATGGGCTTGATATGATAAAGGTGATTGTGGATAAAGTTAGGAATGGTGTCAAATATTTGTTGAATTCTGAAACAAGGTGCAAAGCATTCAAGAAAATTGTTGATGAGTTGCAACTTGAGGGCATGATGCAAGTATTGGATACTAAGACCAGATGGAACTCAACTTGGTTGATGTTGTCCACAGCTTATCATTACAGAGAAGTATGGCCTAGATATGCTGAAGAAAATGGAGCATTTCTTAGTTTTTTGCCTGATGCAAATGATTGGGAAGATGTTCATGATATTTGCAAATTTTTGGAAGTTTTTGCTGATGTGACAGGAATTATTAGTGGTACATCTTACCCTACTTCTAATTTGTTTTTGGCCAAGCTTTTCAGGGTGAAGGTTTTACTTGATAACCCCTATGATATCTTAAACAATCCTCAGTTACAGGCCCTTGCTAATGAGATGAAGTTGAAGTATGACAAGTATTGGGCAGAGTCTAATACATTGATTTCTATTGCTGCAATTCTTGATCCAAGGTATGACAATATACTTGATGTTGCCTTTTGATTATATTTGAGGTTGCCTTGTGATTACTTGAAGTGGCCTTGTGATGATTGATGGTTTATGTTGTCACTTTTTGTTGCCTCAATGAATCTATTTAGCCTATGATGCATTCTGACTCAGTGACTCTGAGGCTTTTTGGTAAGCTTTTTTGTACTGATGTTGCATTTGTCTGTTGTGATTTAATTGCCCTTGTTTGAGGCCAGTTATGTTACCTCTTTGTGTGACATTAGTAGTGTATATCAGGAAGGCCAATGATGAATTCTGATTTCTGACCCTAAGGCTATTGGCAGCTGTCTATTTAGTCTATGATGCATTCTGAGTGTTCATCATATTTAAGTTTTTTGTAGCCTATTTGCGTACTGATGTTGCCTTTGTCAGTTGTGATTTAATTGCCCTTGTTTGAGGCCAATTGTGTTACCTCTTTGTGTGACATTAGTAGTGTATATCAGGCAGGCCAATGATGAATTTTGATTTCTGACCCTAAGGCTATTGGCAGCTGTCTATTTAGTCTATGATGCATTCTGAGTGTTCATCATATTTAAGTTTTTTGTAGCCTATTTGCGTACTGATGTTGCCTTTGTCAGTTGTGATTTAATTGCCCTTGTTTGAGGCCAATTGTGTTACCTCTTTGTGTGACATTAGTAGTGTATATCAGGCAGGCCAATGATGAATTCTGATTTCTGAATTCTGACCCTGAGGCTATTGGCAGCTGTCTATTTAGTCTATTTAAGTTTTTTGTACCCTTTTTTGTACTGATGTTGCCTTTGTCAGTTGTGATTTAATTGCCCTTGTTTGCGGCCAATTATGTTACCTCATTGTGTGACATTAGTAGTGTATGTCTGAGGCTAATGATGAATTCTGATTTCTGAGGCTAAAAATACTTTGGAATTGATTAACGTGGTTGACAACTCGTATTGTTCAAATAGGTATAAAATGATCTTCATCAAATGGGTATATCCCTTCTTGTATCCAAATGCTACTCAAGCAGCTTCCTATGAACAAGAGTTGGCAACCAATTTACACACTCTATTCCAATTGTATCAAGACACCTTTGGAGTTAATGATGCCCTTATTTCTGAAACTTCTGAAGTAGGAAGTAGTTCTGGATTAGGAAAGAGAAGTTTTGAGAGGTTTTTAGAAACTGTGGTTGGTAGTTCTAATACAAAATCAGATCTTGACTTGTATCTTGAGGAGTCTCCATTGAAGGTTCCCCCAAACACCAAGTTTGATGTTTTAACTTGGTGGATGGGAAATGAGGCCAAGTATCCTGTTCTTAGTAGATTAGCAAAAGATATACTAATTGTTCTAGTTACAACAGTTGCTTCAGAAGCAACTTTTAGTGCTGGTAAAAGGATTATTGATCCAAAACGAGCTTCAATGAAAACTAAGACCGTGAAAATGGTGCTTTGTGGGAGTGATTGGGTCAAGGAGAGATACGGGATTAAAAAGGGATGCACTTCAAGTATTGTAAGTATCTGTCATTGTTAGTTTGTTACATTGATATTCATTGTTACATTGATTCTAACATTAATGTTTCATTGTCATTGTATCTTTAGGAACCTCAAGATGACCTTCTTACATATGATTTTGGTCAGCAATAGAAAATCTGGGTGTGGCTTCGCTTCTTAGAGATGTTGTTTTGTTGTTTTGTTGCTTTATAATGTTGAAAATTCAATGCCAATGATGAGTATGTTCTGAGGCATCAGTATGAGTGTATGATTGGACAAATGTATTTTGCATCTTTGGATCGTTTTGTAACATTCAATGAATTCTTAGGAATTCTAACATGGATCTTTTGAATTGTACAAACTCATGAATTGTACAACTTTTAATATAATCAAAATTCTGCATTATATTACATTTATTACCTCTAAAAAAAATTAAAAAATTGTTAAAAAAATGGATATTTTGTTGGGCCTGGGAACCGAACCGAGTCTCTGGACCGGTTTCGGTTTACCCGAAATGATTGGATGAGTAGCGGATTGATTTTTTGGCCCAACACTGTGAAGGATAGAAAAACACTTAGAAAGGGGGGGATTGAATAAGTGTGACTTTAAAACATGGACGATAAAAATAAATGCACAAATATTTTTATCCTGGTTCGCTGTTAACGAAGCTACTCCAGTCCACCCCCGCAGAGATGATTTACCTCAACTGAGGATTTAATCCACTAATCGCACGGATTACATTGGTTTTCCACTTAGCCGCAACTAAGTCTTCCAGAGTCTTCTGATCACAACCTGATCACTCCAGGAACAACTGCTTAGTTCACTCCTAAGACTTTTCTAGAGTCTACTGATCAACACGATCACTCTAGGCTTAGTTCACTCCTAAGACTTTCTGCTCAGCCAACTGCCAAGACTTCCTGCTCAGCCAACTGCCAAGACTTCCTGCTCAGCCAACTGCCAAGACTTCCTGCTCAGCCAACTGCCAAGACTTCCTGCTCAGCTAACTGCTAAGACTTCCTAGAGTATACTGATCAACTGATCACTCTAGTTCCTTACAACTTAATGTAATCAATTCAAGAGTTTACAAATGCTTCTAAAAAGCGATAATCACAACTGTGATATTTCTCTTACAATTTAAGCTTAATCTCACTAAGATATTACAACAGCAATGTAGTGAGCTTTGATGAAGATGAAGATTCTGAGTTTAGATTTGAACAGCGTTTCAGCAAGTTTGATATGAGTTGTTTTGGTGCAGAATCGTTAACCTTGCTTCTTATCAGAACTTCATATTTATAGGCGTTGAGAAGATGACCGTTGAATGCATTTAATGCTTTGCGTGTTCCGTACAGCTTTGCATTTAATGTTATACGCTTTTGTCAACTACCTCGAGCCTTGTTCACGCTGTGTCTACTGACGTAGCCTTTAGTAGCTTTAACGTTCCTTTTGTCAGTCAGCGTAGTCTGCCACGTGTACTTCCTTCTGATCTGATGTTTGTGAATACGACGTTTGAATATCATCAGAGTCAAACAGCTTGGTGCATAGCATCTTCTGATCTTCTGACCTTGAAGTGCTTCTGAGCGTGATACCATCTTCTGATCTTCAGTGCTTCTGATCTCATGTTCTTCTGATGCTTCCATAGACCCATGTTCTGATTCTGCTTCGACCATCTTCTGATGTCTTGCCAGACCATGTTCTGATGTTGCATGCTGAACCATTTGAGATACATCTTCTGAGCGCTGAATTATGCGTACTCTTTATATATTTCCTGAAAGGGAAATTGCATTGGATTAGAGTACCATATTATCTTAAGCAAAATTCATATTATTGTTATCATCAAAACTAAGATAATTGATAAGAACAAATCTTGTTCTAACAATCTCCCCCTTTTTGATGATGACAAAAACATATATAAATGATATGAATTTGCGATCAGAAAGAGTAGACGGCAAAAGACAAATTACACAGCTATAGCATAAGCATATGAATATGTCTCCCTCTGAGATTAACAATCTCCCCCTGAGATAAATAATCTCCCCCTGAAATAAATACTCGAAGAACTTTAATAAAAGACTTCCCTGATTATTTCGGTAGAGACGATCATATGAGCTTCTGCCTTCAGAGAATTCATAGCTTCTGACTTCTGCTTCCATTGGACAGCTTCAGAACTTGAATTTCTTTGATCTTCAGAACATTCACAGCTTCTGACTTCTGCTTCCATTCAGGACAGCTTCAGAACTTGAATTTCTTTGATCTTCAGAACATTCACAACTTCTGATTTCTGCTTCCCTCGGATAGCTTCAGAACTTTGAATGTCTACCAACATCACTTCATGCTAGATTTGTATCAGAACATTGTTGAATGTACCAGAGCATCATTTGAGCATCTCTACATCCTGAAATGTTACAGAACAAAAACTAAACGACAAAAGTCAGCATGAACGAGTTAGAACATAAAATGTATATTCAAATACATGATATGTATCAGAGCCAAATGTATCAGAGCATTTTAGGCTAAAAACATGTATCAGAGCAAATAATGTATCAGAGCCATAACATTATATGTATCAGGGCAAATAGAATTTTGTCATAACAGGATAGACAATGATATTCAAATTCTATTATCAGTGCTTCTGATTCATTCTTCTTTCTTGCTTCTGATCTCTGAAGCTTGATAGCACTCAGCTTGCTTCAGTTTCCATGGTTTTGCTTCTAGTGTTTGCTTTGAAGATTTACTTCACTTCTTTGTACCTGCAAAACACTTAAACCATATAGAACTTGCAGTTCTTGTTAGTGAATGCAACTGATTAAATCAAATCATTTATCACAGTATTTCTCCCCCTTTTTTGTCATATCATCAAAAAAATAGAAAAGATTCAGATGAATAAAACAGAACACATGGAGGAAGAAAATGATTTCATTAAGGTTCAACCAATGGGTACAAAAGTACAGGATGAAAAGATCAGATGCACAGAAACAAAACAGATGCAAAGAAAAGAAAGAAACAACATAGACTCAATCTAAGATGGCCCTAGTCTTGACAAGATCTTGGCCAGCATCTGTTTGACATCATTGTTGTGTCCTTCTTGCCTCTCAATGAAAGCATCATACTTCTCATTGAGTGAGCTTTGCTCATCCTGTCTCCTCTGAATCGCTTCTAGAGTCCTTGCAAGACGAGAAGGTTCATCAAGAGAAGTTTCACCGCTTTCAACCACAGGAATGACATGTTGATCTGCAGCTTCCATAGAAGTATCATTTGCTGGGATATCCTCAACAGGGTCTGATTTAGCAACATGATCTTCAGCATCTGCTTCTTGCATAGAAGCATCTCCATATTCTGCAGCAGGAATTTCCGAGTCGCCATTCTCAAGAGCCTGAAGAATGGCAGCTAGATTCCTTGGAGCAGAGGGACCTTCCACTTCTGGTGGGTCAACAACTTCTGGAATGACCAAGCTAGGGTCTTTCTTAGAAGGGTTTTCCCTCAGATAGTCAAATAAGGTCTTGAAGTCTCCAAGCAGAACAGGATACTCAGGAATCCAGATAACCATGTCCCTGCATGGGTTTGCTTCCATTGCAGCAGCCAGTCTCAATACTTCCAATTCATCCACAAAGGGCTTCTCCTCAACAGCAACACAATTTCTGAGAGGATGGTAGTAAATACCATTATCTTCCTCCAGAAGGTAACCAGGGTAACCAGGGGCAGCAGCCACTAGTCTTTTCTGAACACCCATTGCTTCTACTTGAAAATCCTTGCGAAATCTTCTCCAGAGATTTCTTGTAGAAACATCATCCAGACCATTTAGGAATGCATCCTTCAGAAGGTCTAGACTACTAATCACCTCATGTCTGAAGAGTTCCAGGTATGTAGAAGGTTCAGGTTCAGGCGGATTGAAGGTAAATTTGTAGTCTGGATAGAGAAGGCAGTAGGGTTGGGATTTTCTGGTAGGTAATGGATGAGATATAGAAGGTGGAGGTGCGGTGGTTGAGGAGGAGGGAATATCTGAGAGAATGATTGATGAGGTTGGAGTGTCAGATGGAATGAATTGAGGAGAGGGTGGAGTATTTGTAAAGGGAATTGGTGAGGGGAAATTATCAGAAGGAGTTGGTGGAAGAAAGCTCAACGGTGTGGGGTTTAGAATGGGAGAGGAGGAGGATGATGGAGAAGGATTTGGTAGAGTGAAGTTTACTTTTGGTTCAGATGGAGGTGGTTGGAAAGATGGTTTAGGGACAGAAGGAGGTGGAGTAAGGACATTTCTGAAGATTTGTACAGAAGAAGAGGAAGAAGATCTGGTTCTGCGAAAGGAATCTCTGATCCTTTTATCTCTTCGTTCTTTAGAGTCCACCTTGTCAGGATCATAGGTGACCCTCAACTTCTTGGCTCTTTCAGCCTCATCTTCTTCAGCCTTTCTTTTTAACCTTGCCTGTCGTTCCTTCTTATCCTTCTTCAGAATATCCTCTTTAGACGGAAGTACTCTGCCACGGATCCAAGCAGGATCAACATCTGATTGCTTCCTCACGCAATCTTCCAAGTAAAACTTGACAACCTGATCAAGTTCTTTATGAAACAGAGAGATGAACCCTTTAACAGCAATTCTTCTGGACAGAATGTCAGGAAAGCTTGTGCACATAACAGGTACATTCTTAATGACTTCCAGTCCGAACAGATCAACACCATTGAAGATGGGACCTTGAGTTACTCCAAGAAAATGCGAGGCATTACGATTTCTGATGGAGTCCACCACTTTGCTTTCAATCAGAATGTCTGAAATCATCCTTCCGAAAGGAATGGTTGTTCTTGGAATATGAGGGTACTTCGCCCTTTCATCTTCTCTTGACTCAAAGATAGAGGTTTTCAGATTCTCAAATAGAATATGAGAGATGTTGATCTCTATCTTTTTGCCAATGCAGAAAAGAGTATACTTGTGAGTCGGGCTGATGTAGGAGGAGCAGCGCATCTTTTTTTCTATGGTGAAGAGAACCCAGGATAATCTCAGCCCATACTTTATAAAAAGGCTTTAAGTTGCCCGTAAAAGCAGAGTCAGTTCCAACAACCGTAGAGATTTGTTTTGCAACTAAAGTCCAGTCAACTGTATGGGGTTGAAACTCAGACCAACCTTCTTCATCATTAAGATTGTACAGCTTTCTGATGAGTTTCTCAGTGATAGTCACTTCATGCCCTAACACGAATGAAATGATGGCAGTTGGGGTCACTGTTGCATGTACCCAAAATTCCTTTACAAGTTCTGGATAAATTGGACCAACCAATCTATCAAGATATTTAGACCATCCTTGCTCAAGGATTCTTGCATCACACTGAAAGCCATTTGCTTTAAGGTTGTTGATGTCCACAGCCGATTCACATAAAACTTCCAGTTCTTTCGTGGGTATTAAGCAAGTTTTCAACGGAGCATCATTTTTGCTTAAACGGTTCTGTGTGGAAGTGATGCTATCTTTAGAGATTGAAGAACGAGAAGATGAATTCATTGTGATAATGCTTTGAGATCAAATCAAGAACTAGGGTTTGAAGAGAGATGTAACGAGATGAATGCACAAAAGAGAAAAAAAAATGGGAATGAAGATGAAGCGGGTTAAATAAAAGATTTAAAAAAAAAATCATTATGCATTTAATGAGAAATGACATTAGGAGAGAGAACACAGTAAATGAAATGATTTAATACAGTTACCTAGGTCGGCGTCTTTTCAACTGCACGCTTTGTACAAACCGTACAGACACGTGTTCATCATTTGATAATAGATGACAGCTGTATTAAGAATAGACTTTACGCCTTCAGATTCTGATCACTGCTTCTGAGTTGATCAAGTTTCTCTTCTAGAAATACTCCTTCTGAAGTGTGCTGATATAAGACTGAATGATCTTCTGATCCATTACTTCTGATATACACTGCTTCTGGAGGTTTACTTCATTGTTCTGCAGCTTCTGATAAGACAAAACTGTATCTGCAGAAATTCTTAAGCTCTTTGTTTCATCAGAAACAAGTTTATCATCAAAACAGATGTTTATTGATTTGTCCACAATCAATGTTTCAATGTTTGTATATTCTGTAGCATCAAGAATGAAACATCAATGCTTTAGAGACAAACAAAAACAGATGGTTCCAAGACTAATAAACTTTCTTTTCTGAATTCCTACAAACAAAGTTTCTTCAACAGATTTGAGAACCAGAAATTGAAAGACAATCTTTCTTCCCTTCAATTGTTGAGACCAACTTGAATCCAGGTGTCAAGTCATGTTGAATGTTGTCTTCTTTGTTATCAAGAGAATCTGCAAAAGAAATAATCTTTTTCTTTGGTACCCACATCTTCTTGGGTCCTTTCTTGTTAGATTTTCTCAAGTTCTGATTGAACTTGGGTTTGACATTGTAAGCAATAGGAGAAACAGCATGATAATTCTTAATGTGAGTTTCATGATATTTCCTAGGTTGTGTCACATGCTTCTTAGTGTGTGTTATGTGAAAGCTTTGTGCATGTGAGGTGTGCCTAATATCATGAGAGTGGCCATACTTGAACTGATCATACAATGGCTTGTATGTAATTTTCATTTCATCAACAGGTTCAAGTTTGTATGGGGTTTCACCCTCATAACCAATGCCAACTCTTTTGTTTCCAGACACAGCATATATCATAGAAGCTAGCTGACTTCTGCCAATACTTCTAGATAAGAACTTTCTGAAACTTAAATCATATTCTTTCAGAATATGGTTCAGACTAGGAGTGGATTTTTCTGAATCAGAAGGAGATCCAACATTATTGGATAATTTTAAAAGTTTTTCTTTTAATTCAGAATTCTCCAACTCAAGCTTCTTTGTTTCAAATTCAAATTGCTTTTTCAGCTTTTTGTATTTGAGACTAATCTGAGACTTGAGTTCCAGAAGTTCAGTTAATCCGGAAACTAACTCATCTCTAGTAAGTTCAGAAAATACCTCTTCAGAATCTGATTCTGATGTAGATTCTGATCCGTCATCTTCTGTCGCCATCAGCGCACAGTTGGCCTGCTCATCTTCTGAATCATCTTCTGACTCATCCCAGGTTGCCATAAGACCTTTCTTCTTATGAAACTTTTTCTTGGGACTTTCCTTCTGAAGATTTGGACATTCATTCTTGTAGTGTCCAGGCTCATTGCATTCATAGCACATGACCTTCTTCTTGTCAAATCTTCTTTCATCAGAAGATTCTCCACGTTCAAATTTCCTTGAACTTCTGAAGCCTCTGAACTTCCTTTGCTTGGTCTTCCAGAGTTGATTTAGCCTTCTGGAAATCATGGACAGTTCATCTTCTTCTTCAGATTCTGATTCTTCAGGATCTTCTTCTCTAGCCTGAAAAGCGTTAGTGCATTTCTTGATATTAGATTTTAATGCAATAGACTTACCTTTCTTTTGAGGCTCATTTGCGTCCAGCTCAATCTCATGGCTTCTCAAGGCACTGATAAGCTCTTCCAGAGAAACTTCATTCAGATTCTTCGCAATCTTGAATGCAGTCACCATCGGACCCCATCTTCTGGGTAAGCTTCTGATGATCTTCTTTACATGATCAGCCTTGGTGTATCCTTTGTCAAGAACTCTCAATCCAGCAATAAGAGTTTGAAATCTCGAAAACATCTTTTCAATGTCTTCATCATCCTCCATCTTGAAGGCTTCATACTTCTGGATTAAGGCTAGAGCTTTGGTCTCCTTGACTTGAGCATTTCCTTCATGAGTCATTTTCAAGGACTCATATATGTCATAGGCCGTTTCCCTGTTAGATATCTTCTCATACTCAGCATGAGAGATAGCATTCAGCAAAACAGTTCTACATTTATGATGATTCCTGATAAGCTTCTTTTGGTCATCATTCATTTCTTGCCTTGACAGCTTCACGCCTCTGGCATTTACTGGATGTTTGTAACCATCCATCAGAAGATCCCATAGATCACCATCTAGACCCAGAAAGTAACTTTCCAGTTTATCTTTCCAGTATTCAAAGTTTTCACCATCAAATACCGGCGGTCTAGTATAACCATTGTTACCGTTGTATTGCTCAGCAGAGCCAGATGTAGATGCAGGTGTAGGTATAGTCCTTTCACTTTCGTCAACCATCTTTAAAATGAAGCGTTTTTCTCTTCCTGAATCTTTTCTAAACACGGTTAAGTGCTTGCACCTTAGAACCGGCGCTCTGATGCCAATTGAAGGATAGAAAAACACTTAGAAAGGGGGGGATTGAATAAGTGTGACTTTAAAACATGGACGATAAAAATAAATGCACAAATATTTTTATCCTGGTTCGCTGTTAACGAAGCTACTCCAGTCCACCCCCGCAGAGATGATTTACCTCAACTGAGGATTTAATCCACTAATCGCACGGATTACAATGGTTTTCCACTTAGCCGCAACTAAGTCTTCCAGAGTCTTCTGATCACAACCTGATCACTCCAGGAACAACTGCTTAGTTCACTCCTAAGACTTTTCTAGAGTCTACTGATCAACACGATCACTCTAGGCTTAGTTCACTCCTAAGACTTTCTGCTCAGCCAACTGCCAAGACTTCCTGCTCAGCCAACTGCCAAGACTTCCTGCTCAGCCAACTGCCAAGACTTCCTGCTCAGCCAACTGCCAAGACTTCCTGCTCAGCTAACTGCTAAGACTTCCTAGAGTATACTGATCAACTGATCACTCTAGTTCCTTACAACTTAATGTAATCAATTCAAGAGTTTACAAATGCTTCTAAAAAGCGATAATCACAACTGTGATATTTCTCTTACAATTTAAGCTTAATCTCACTAAGATATTACAACAGCAATGTAGTGAGCTTTGATGAAGATGAAGATTCTGAGTTTAGATTTGAACAGCTTTTCAGCAAGTTTGATATGAGTTGTTTTGGTGCAGAATCGTTAACCTTGCTTCTTATCAGAACTTCATATTTATAGGCGTTGAGAAGATGACCGTTGAATGCATTTAATGCTTTGCGTGTTCCGTACAGCTTTGCATTTAATGTTATACGCTTTTGTCAACTACCTCGAGCCTTGTTCACGCTGTGTCTACTGACGTAGCCTTTAGTAGCTTTAACGTTCCTTTTGTCAGTCAGCGTAGTCTGCCACGTGTACTTCCTTCTGATCTGATGTTTGTGAATACGACGTTTGAATATCATCAGAGTCAAACAGCTTGGTGCATAGCATCTTCTGATCTTCTGACCTTGAAGTGCTTCTGAGCGTGATACCATCTTCTGATCTTCAGTGCTTCTGATCTCATGTTCTTCTGATGCTTCCATAGACCCATGTTCTGATTCTGCTTCGACCATCTTCTGATGTCTTGCCAGACCATGTTCTGATGTTGCATGCTGAACCATTTGAGATACATCTTCTGAGCGCTGAATTATGCGTACTCTTTATATATTTCCTGAAAGGGAAATTGCATTGGATTAGAGTACCATATTATCTTAAGCAAAATTCATATTATTGTTATCATCAAAACTAAGATAATTGATAAGAACAAATCTTGTTCTAACACACTGTTTTGGTCCGGCCCGGTTTTACCCGATAGCCCTATCGGTTTAAATTCTGGTACTTCTAATAATCGGTCCGGTCCGGACCGATAACAGCCCTATACATAACACACACATTTTATCTTGAATACATAATATTACACACATTTAAATCAACTTACGACAAATATCAAGAGCTATTGTTAGAATTTTTTTAACTTAATCAAAAATTTTGAATCCGAACTAAGCATTTGAGATCTCAAAATTTATTGAAAAACTAGTAAGATAGAGCACAGGTAAAATTATTTGATATTGTCATATTTAGATATATGTAAATTTTAAATGAGTGATTTAATTATATCTAAATATATTTAGAGAAAAATCTCAATCAACCCCTTGAATCTCTTAGTTATCTGGCGAAATTCTAATTTTGGCCCTACTTCCGTAGATGCATATATGGAAGCACATTTTTTTATAAAAAAATTGGTTATTTTTATAGGTGTATCTACGGAAGCATTTTAAACTAGTGTATGTCAGGAAAACTACACATAAATTCAGTTCAGGGATTGTTCCGTAGGTACATCTACTGAATAACTTAGCGACAGAATATTTCGTAGATGTATCTGCGAAAGTATCTGATATAGTTTGAACCATCATGATCACTCCCCCATTGTTACATTTCTTCTTCAACACTCACTCTCACCACCCTAAAAAACGCTACTTCATCAATATCATTTTCCACACCAAATCTCCAACTTTTTGTCAATTATAACATTGCACTCTTTAACATAACGATATATCATTTTTTGTCAATTATAACATTGCACTCTTTAACATAGCAATATAATCATTTTTTGTTAATTATAACATTGTACTCTTTATTTTGTATTTTATTTCCTTACTGCTACTGCTATTTAACTCTGTTTTGTTAAAAAACTAACAGGGAACTTCCGTAGATGTATCTACGGAAGGCTCTTAATTGAAAATTAATGAGTTTGTTCCGTATGTATATCTACGGAAGCAAAATATTTAACATCCTTCCATGGATATACCTACGGAACATTCTGTTTAAGAGAGTGTGTGGTCCATATTCACCTAAGTCTTCTATAAATTTGGGGTTTCTAATGTTGTATTTCACACAAACACAAAAATGCCTCAATATGAGTACAACATCCGTTGGCATGTCGCAAGTGTCTCCATACTCTGATGGTAGAACATCCGGGCGGACGATCAAAGTGCAAGAATACACATCGCTCGAAGATATCATCGAAGAAATCCAATACCGTCTACCTTACGGTGACAAACGGAAGGTTGTGAAGCTCGAGTATCGGTCACCTTCATTTGACGACAGAGGGAACATCGTTTACAATAAATTTGAGCTCAAGAACCGAGCAAATGTTTTGGTGATGTGTCGAACGTATGAAGGTTTCGAAAAGAAAATCTCACTCGAGTTCGTAGCAACGACTTAAAGAACGGTCGAGCAAATCTTAGAGATGTGCAATTTTCCACCAGACTATTGATATGTAATATTTAATTTTCTGTTGGAATTATCGATGTAATGCCGACCGATTTTAATCAATGAACATTGTTTTTCTCATTACAAATGTTGTTTTTCTGGTTTACTGGTTGTGGATTTATTCCGTAGATATACATACAGAAATGTTACGTAGATACATCTAGGGTACGTATTTACGCAAACAGTGGCGGAGCCAGGACCCTGGTCCAGGGGTGCAGACTTCAGAACATTAATTAATATTAATAATTATAGTAATATATATTTAAATTAATTAATAATTATAGTAATATATATTTAAAAATTACATTATATTAAAAAAATAACAATACCAAAGTCAATTCTAGTGTTGCATTAAAACAAACAATAAGAAAGTCTAAACCAAACATTCCTAAACTTAATTAAAAGACCCACATGAAACACTTCAAATTTTAAAATTCAAGCTTAAAAGATCTAAATAACACTTGTTTTTTACAAAAGAGGTAAACAAGTCTATTTTCACTTCTTATATACTGCAATGATCTTGAAGTAAATATTCTTTTAGATTTAATGAGTTCTAAAAATTATAAAAACTAGTATTTACTAGCTACAAGTTTCAGTACTTCAGTGCTGACAAATGATAATTTGTTTCCTAGTTCCAACAATACAATACTCCAAATTTAGAGATATTTTGCTATTATTTATCTATGACTTTTTTTCACCAGAAAATAAATGAATGAAAATTAATTTGAACTTGGGCTATGGGTGCAAAACTATTTTTTCAGGGGGTTCAAAATAAAATAAAATAGAGATATTGGTGCAATATTTTAAAATCCAAGGGGTTCAATTGAACCCCCTCATTATACTCTCCCTCCGCCACTGTACGCAAATGTAAAAAAGTATTTTCAGAAGTACATCTATAAAAATAGAGAGACATTTTTAGAAGCACACATGATAGATATGAGATCCAAGTGATGAAATAAGAGTTTTTCAATATTTAGAGTATTTGTCAATGAAAACTATAATTGACAAACAAATTCTTAAAATTAACCTATTCTAAAATAATAATTTTTTAGTCAAAAAAGTTTCTTTCCTATTAATTAGGATACTAAATTTGTTGTCTATTATAATTCTATCAAATTTGAAAAATTAATATCTAGAGTTGGGCGTTGAAGAAATTCAATTTATAAATTTTTTTTTTACATATTTGATTTTTTAACATATATATTTAAACACACAAAATTAATATTTTCCGTACTAAAGTTAATTATGATAAAAATAATATTATAATCCAAAAAAAAGAAACACTAAAATTTAAATAAAACCAGCGCTACAGGCGGAAAAAAGTGAAAGCAAACAGATGAAATGAACTGGCACGACAAAAAAGCGTCTCCCAATTCCAAACAACAAAAAACAATCAAGTCGCCATTTTTTAATCATTTCATTTTTATCAACAATAAATCAATATCGTTACTTAATTAGTTATTTAACCATTTTTAATCACGCACGTGTCACTCCAACGACTCTCAAAGGGCCTAAACGTAATTTCCTCAAACATCTTCCAGCTGTTCGAACTTTTACTAAAATACCCTTCCTTCATTTTCCAGCTCTGCGTTCTGTGCTGTTGTTCTTTTCATCACAGTTTCACAGCACACGCTCGCTCACACTTTCTAATTATTTCCTTCCAAACACTAAATTTTCATTTTTCTATTTTCTTAGAATTTTAGAAGATAAAAAAAAAAGAGAGAGAAATTTCAATTTCAGTTTCAGTTTCAGTTTCAATTTCAAGTTGAAGAATCGTAGAAGGAAGGGTTTGGTTGACCGAGTCAACCCACGCGCCGCCACCTTTCTAACGGAACCACTACGGTGGAGTTTGTTACGATGTCGTTTCACGAAGAGATGAAGTAGTTACCGGCGGGATCTGATTCTGATTCTGATTCAGTTGAGAAAGGTTTTTCGATTTCGCTGCTGACTAGTATCGGAGATGATGGTATCGCGGGGGCTTTTCGGGTGGTCTCCACCTCATGTTCAACCTTTAACGCCGGTGTCTGAGGTTTCTGAGCCGCCGGAGTCGCCGTCTCCGTATATGGATATCGGAGGAGAGACTTCCGCGTCGCAGCAAATGGAGGCGGAGGAGGAGATGGAAGAGATGGAGGATATTGAGCCGCCGCCTGCTGCGGTTCCTTTCTCTGGTCTCTTTGCTTGTGCTGATAAGTTTGATTGGTTTCTTATGGTGGTTGGCTCTATCGCTGCGGCGGCTCATGGTACTGCTCTTGTTGTTTACTTGCACTACTTTGCTAAAGTTATTCAGGTTCCTCAGCAGGAGGATCAGTTTCATAGGTTCAAGGAGGTTAGGTTTCGTTTCATTTTCTAACTATGTGCTTAACTTTTTCTTTCTTGGTTTTAATTAGTTGGCGAAACGAAACTTGTTTATACTGTTCTATTAGTTTTGTAGCTTTATGACCTTTGGTTGCATTGCTGTGTAGCTTGATGTAATTGAACTGTTGGTTTTTCATGAAAACTAGCTTGACCATACAATATGTAATAAATATACTTAGATTATTGATTTAGTCATCAATACTTTTGTTGCTTTATTAATTGGATTGTGATACTGGAGATTGTTTTGTTGGTCTTCTAAAGTTAGTTAAGTGTTAAGAAAATGGAGAATCGGAGAGTGAGAAGGATTCGGGGTGAGGGTGTGAATGTATGGAGCTAGGCCTTTATTGGTGGTTGGGTGTGAGATGTGCAGCTCTTACGTATCATCTAACGAGCTCGCCTTTTCTCTAGCCTCTCTCATACCATAGCTTATGGTAGGATATTGGCATTGGAAACAGTTGGGTTTAGTGTTACCTGGAGCGATTGAGGTTAATTGTTTCTCTAGCCTCTCACTAGGTAATTGATGTTTGAGCAATGGATGTGATCAATCAAGGACCGTTGGATCAATCAGGGTATTACAATCATTATTGTATCAATAATAAACCCCAATATTGGGAAATATATCAAATTAAGTTTCTATACTAGCTAAACAACAAGCCAAGCATTGATTCAACCTAGGACTGTAAGATGAGTGCTAAATATAACGAAACATTTTCCTCACGAACTTCACGGATGGTTGACGTGTGTATGTGAATTAAAAGAGAATCATATAGTTATCTCCTATTTTGGGGGAAATCATAGAGGGGTAAGATTGAAATGATCCAATCATATTTGCTGGCCGTGATTCAACATTTCGTAATAACAATCATTTCCCATACCGTAAAAAAAAAAAAGACCAAAATATACCTCGGACTTGGATAGAAAAATACGTAATTATGAGTTTATGACCAAATATAGCCTTGAAATATTACAATCATTATCGTATCTCTAGTGGACCCTAATATTGAATTGCAACAAACCTTATCTTTAAGCATAGACTTTGTTGATGTTTTTCTCTATGGATGTGATCAAACACGGACCATTGAATCAATCAGGATATTACAATTTCTCGTATTGCTGGTAAACCGTAATCTCATTACACTAGTACTCAACATTTTAGAAGCACATAGAACTCAGTTGTTGTCTGCAACTGCACAGACAACAATTATGTTGAAGGAAAATAGCGACTTTATTTAAAACATTTTGACCTACAACGGGCTACAGATTATGTTTTAAAACCTGGTCCATGGTTCAACTCGTTAATTAGTACTCAAACTGGATGACATTACAACTACAGGTTTAATATATTCTGTAGGATACCCAGTTCATAACAATTATTCTGTAGGACCAATTGTTTGTGTGACTGATGTAAAAAATTGACTTATACTTACTTACCCTTGTTGTTGATTCTTTTGCAGCTTGCTTTGACCATTGTTTATATTGCTGGTGGTGTTTTTGTTGCTGGTTGGATTGGTAAGTTAATCATGAAGAATGCTTCTTTATTAGATGTTGAATCTAAGTTTCCTGCAGTACTGATTTTTCTTTCTTGTTTAATAGAGGTTTCATGCTGGATTCTTACCGGGGAACGACAGACAGCAGTCATCAGATCAAAATATGTTAGAGTGTTACTTAACCAAGATATGAGTTTCTTTGATACTTACGGGAATAATGGAGACATTGTGAGTCAAGTATTGAGTGATGTCCTGCTCATTCAGTCTGCTCTCAGTGAAAAAGTATGTTTTACTCTCTGCAAATTTATTATTTGTGGTTAATATCGCGACGCATGCATCTCAGACAATATGTTTTTTGACTTTTAATGATACAGGTCGGGAATTATGTTCATAATATGGCTACATTCTTCAGTGGTCTTGTTATTGCTTTTATCAATTGTTGGCAGATTGCATTGATAACATTAGCTACAGGTCCATTTATTGTTGCTGCAGGAGGAATATCAAATATATTCCTTCACAGGCTTGCTGAGAATATCCAAGATGCATATGCAGAAGCAGCCAGTATTGCTGAACAGGTTATTTATTGCTTATTTTATTTATTTATTATTGCATTGAACCAATGATATGCTTGATACATACATTCTATATATCATTCCAATGGTGGATATTGATTGACTTGATTTTAATATGAACTTGTGAAAAATAGAAATCAAAGTGTTCTGAATGTGCTTGAGTGAGTAAAGCACTCAGCATCCATAATATTTATACACTATATAATTAATTACATATTATGTTTACAAGGAGAAATAAATAATAGTCCAACTTCCTAAATGCATGAATCTAAATATACATGAACCTAAAACTTAAATGCTCTTTTTAATGGAAAACATACAATGTATTTTTTCTATTTCCAACAGAACTGAAAGAAAAAATTGAAATCTGTTCGAAAAGTCTTCGGTATCATGTATGTGGTTCTGTGATTTTCTAATAATATTCATGCTTCATGGGTAGTATACTTTGTGACTGGGCATCTAGAGGGAAGTTTTGAAAGAAGTTTTTGATTGAATAAGATTTTATCTTTTTTCTTCTGTGTGTTATGGAAATTCATGATGATCTGTGAAATGAGATGCTCCTGGATTTCTGCCGGTTATTTTCGGCTTGTAATCATGGATTGAATAATGTTCTCCCAGCAGTCCTTTTTTATGCACCTCTATAACCTATTTAATGGTGAAAGAAGGAGATATTTCTCTCATGCCTTTTTATAGCATAAATGGGAGGGTGTAGGGTTAGCTGTAAGAAGAAGGATATTGAAAAAGAGTGCTCTGATTAAGTTGCCACAAAGATATATTGAAATTATTAATATCTTTGGTTGATACTTTTATTCGTCTACATGGTTCATTGAATCCATAGTTAGTTTATTATACACAGAATAGGTTTGAGATTTACTCTGGTCGGAGAAAATTTATTTATTTAACTGTTAGGTTGTTTTACTGTGTTATTCTTTGATGATTTGATTTTGGCGAAGTGGAAATAATGGCGAGTTCTCTTTATTTGATGAATTATTCAAGTACCTTCGGTTCTGACTGAATAATTTCTTGTCACGCAGGCAGTCTCCTATATACGGACATTGTCTGCATTTACAAATGAAACATTGGCTAAATATTCATATGCAACGTCACTGCAAGCAACTCTTAGATATGGTATATTAATAAGTCTTGTTCAAGGGCTTGGACTTGGATTTACATATGGGCTTGCAATATGTTCTTGTGCGTTACAACTATGGGTTGGTAGGTTCTTGGTTATGCACGGAAAAGCTCATGGTGGGGAAATTATAACAGCTCTGTTTGCAGTGATTCTAAGTGGCTTGTAAGCATCATTACTAACTTCTATATTTTATTATTTCTCTATATTTCACTTACCATTTTTGTTACTTATTTAAGGGGATTAAACCAAGCGGCGACAAATTTCTACTCATTTGATCAAGGGAGAATAGCTGCCTATAGACTATACGAGATGATAAGCCGGTCATCCTCATCTTCTGATCACGATGGAAGTGCTCCTGTGGCTGTGCAAGGAAATATAGAGTTTAGGAATGTTTACTTCAGTTATCTTTCACGCCCTGAAATCCCTATATTAAGTGGGTTTTATCTCACAGTTCCTGCTAAGAAAACTGTGGCACTTGTTGGCAGAAATGGATCTGGAAAAAGTAGTATTATTCCACTCATGGAGCGGTTCTATGATCCAACATTAGGTATTTGTTTTCCCTTCACAGTGCATATTAATGGTATCTCATTCAAACCATTCTCTTTGTCATTTCAGATTTAAATTGATTTACCAATCTGTGGTTTCAGGAGAAGTTCTTTTAGATGGTGAAAACATCAAGAATTTGAAACTGGAATGGTTGAGGAGTCAAATAGGACTGGTCACTCAGGAACCTGCTTTGCTCAGTTTGAGTATAAGAGACAACATTGCATATGGGAGGGATACTACCGCCGATCAAATTGAAGAGGCAGCTAAAATAGCTCACGCACATACCTTTATCAGTTCATTGGATAAAGGTTATGATACACAGGTGAAGCTTGATTGACCTGATCAAATGAAGCCTATGTTTTTTTTTTTTTTTTTTTTGTATTTTAATTATTTCCTCTGTCTTTCAGATTGGCAGGGCTGGTTTAACTTTGACAGAAGAACAGAAAATAAAGCTTTCTATTGCAAGAGCTGTGCTTCTAAATCCATCCATTCTCTTACTTGATGAGGTTACTGGTGGACTTGATTTTGAGGCTGAGAGGTCTGTTCAGGAGGCTCTGGATCTCCTTATGCTGGGGCGCTCAACAATAATAATTGCTCGAAGGCTTAGTCTCATAAAGAACGCTGATTATATAGCTGTTATGGAGGAAGGTCAACTTGTTGAAATGGGTACTCATGATGAGTTATTGACCCTGGGTGGCTTATATGCAGAGCTTCTTCGATGTGAAGAGGCCACAAAACTTCCAAAGAGGTCTAGTACTGCATGCTTTCATGCTTCTTCCTTTGCTTTGCCTATTATTTCTGTTTATGGAAAACATAAATAGCTCTTCTAAAAACAGATATTGTGATAGTAGAAAGTGACATCTGCGATAAGAATGATTTAATATAATTATAATTAAATAATCATTATGCTATTTTTTGATCATCTGAATACTAAATAACTCAAATTTTAATATTTATCATGTTCTTAATAATCTGACTTTTCAAAAGTGATATAGGAAATCAATTTGTATTTTTTTATTGTCATGCAGAATGCCTGCTCGCAACTATAAGAAGACTGCAGCTTTCCAAATAGAGAAAGATTCTTCAGAGAGTCATAGCTGCAAAGAACCATCATCCCCTAGAATGATGAAGTCTCCCTCTCTTCAAAGAATTTCTACTGTATTTCGGCCTCCAGATGGTTTCTTTAACTTACAAGAATCACCACATGTGCAGAGTCCACCACCTGAGAAGATGATGGAAAATGGCCAGTCTCTGGATTCAACAGAGAAAGAGCCATCAATTAAAAGGCAGGATAGCTTTGAAATGAGACTTCCTGAGTTACCCAAGATTGATGTTCACTCAGTGCATCGACAAACATCAAATGGTTCTGACCCTGAATCCCCTATTTCACCTCTTTTAACATCTGATCCTAAAAATGAACGCTCCCATTCCCAAACATTTAGCAGACCAGATAGTTATTCTGATGAATTTTCAGTGAAAATGAACGAAACAAAGGATTCACGGCATCGGCATCAACCCTCATTTTGGAGACTGGCAGAACTTAGTTTTGCTGAGTGGCTTTATGCTGTGTTAGGAAGCATAGGTGCTGCAATTTTTGGTGCGTTCAATCCCCTTCTTGCTTATGTTATTGGTCTAGTGGTGACAACCTACTACAGAATTGATGGAACTCATCACTTACGAGGCGAGATTGACAAGTGGTGCTTGATCATTGCCTGCATGGGTATTGTAACAGTTGTTGCCAACTTTTTACAGCATTTCTACTTTGGTATAATGGGGGAGAAAATGACCGAAAGAGTCAGGAGAATGATGTTCTCAGGTGCGCATGTTTGGAATATCCAGTAACCACCCTTATATATTAAATTTGAATTTTGATTCTCATGAAGTCAGTCACACTCTCATTTCTCTTGAGGTCATGAGTCAATTTAATTTTCCGACACATAATTACATATTGGACTTTCCATGAATAAAATCAAGTTGGTTCTTAGACGGTTTTGATTGATTTATTTGATTAACATTTTTGGGGAACAATGAATATAATGGGGTCGTTGTAAATAAGTTTTAAAATATTCTAAAATAACTGTTATCAGTAAAGTTAAACTGTTACTATATATTTTAATTTGATTTGTTATATTTGGCAAAATTGTCTAAACATTGCACAAGATACTTGTTAGTCTTTTTTAGAGCAATTTGCACTTGTGAGTCTTACCTAAATCTGTTTAAATAACATTGCAGCCATGCTACGTAATGAAATTGGATGGTACGATGAAGAGGAAAACAGTGCCGACAATTTATCCATGCGTTTAGCCAATGATGCTACTTTTGTGAGAGCTGCTTTCAGTAACCGGCTTTCCATATTTATACAGGACATTGCGGCAATTATTGTTGCTTTTCTCATTGGTGTTTTGCTGCACTGGAGAATAGCTCTCGTGGCTTTGGCAACACTTCCGGTTCTCTGTGTTTCTGCTATTGCCCAGGTATGCATCTACCCTTTTGGTTTTGCCATCTATGATCTATTATTCTCTAATGTTTAGTTTGAACTTTTATTTCTCTTTTTCAGTTTGTGGAAATTATGCAAGTCATCTTGAAATTCGTTGTCATTTATGGAAATTCTCATTTATGTTGATTTGTGTTCATTGTTTACTTTCAATTACTAAAAAACTATTGGACACGTTGTTACTATATATGTGTGTATGGCTTAACAATGCCAGCTCAACGTACTGAATTTGTTAATTTGCTTTTATCATTTGCATCTGAGGCAGTTTCTTTGAAAATTGCAGAAATTGTGGCTTGCTGGTTTTTCAAGGGGCATACAGGAAATGCACCGAAAAGCATCTTTGGTTCTTGAAGATGCGGTTAGAAATATTTACACGGTTGTTGCATTTTGTGCTGGTAATAAGGTAATGGAGCTCTACAGGCTGCAGTTAAATAAAATATTTAAGCAGAGCTTTCTCCATGGATTGGCTATTGGTTTTGCATTTGGCTTTTCACAGTTTCTACTTTTTGCTTGTAATGCCCTTCTACTCTGGTACACTGCAATATGTATAAAAAAAAGTTATGTAGATGCACCTACTGCCCTCAAGGAGTACATTGTTTTTTCATTTGCTACATTTGCACTTGTGGAGCCTTTTGGATTGGCTCCATACATACTCAAGCGACGTAAATCTCTCATTTCAGTGTTTGAAATTATAGATCGGGTGCCTAAAATTGACCCTGATGAAAGCTCAGCCTTGAAGCCACCCAATGTATATGGAAGCATTGAGTTGAAAAATGTTGATTTTTGTTATCCTACTCGGCCAGAAGTGCTGGTGTTAAGCAATTTCAGTCTCAAAGTCAGTGGGGGTCAAACAATTGCTGTTGTGGGAGTTTCAGGGTCAGGAAAGAGCACTATAATATCATTGTTGGAGAGATATTATGATCCAGTTGCTGGCCAAGTTTTATTGGATGGGAGGGATTTGAAATCATATAATCTGAAATGGCTTAGGAGCCACCTTGGTTTGGTTCAGCAGGAACCTGTTATCTTCTCAACAACCATACGGGAAAACATCATATACGCCAGACATAATGCTAGTGAAGCTGAAATAAAAGAGGCCGCTAGAATAGCAAATGCTCATCATTTCATTAGTAGTTTGCCTCATGGTTATGACACCCATGTTGGAATGAGAGGTGTTGACTTAACTCCAGGACAGAAACAGAGAATTGCAATTGCTAGGGTAGTGTTGAAAAATGCTCCTATATTGTTGTTGGATGAAGCTAGCTCATCAATTGAATCAGAATCAAGCCGAGTAGTGCAAGAGGCTCTAGACACTCTAATAATGGGAAACAAGACCACTATTTTAATAGCTCACAGGGCTGCCATGATGAGGCATGTGGACAATATAGTTGTACTTAATGGAGGACGGATAGTGGAAGAGGGGACTCAGGATTCATTGATGGCTAAGAATGGTCTGTATGTCCGATTAATGCAACCTCATTTTGGTAAGGGTTTGCGTCAGCATCGGCTTCTTTAGAGTTGGAATATATGATGTGAGTAGTTGCAACCAATATTGGTTCATGAGAATTGTTGCATGCCCTGCTTGAGTTGAATCACTGATGATTGCTGCGCTTGCTGAAAATTTTAAATGTCCGGTGGAGATTCGTGTATGGCAAGAAAGGGAATGATGAAGCTTGGGCTAGCACTTCACATTGATAGGCATAGAAAGAGGATACTGTAGCAGGAAAGTGTAGATTTAGTGTTTGGTTTGAGGATTTTGGCTGTGGATGCTGAATTCTTTTGGAGACAAGCAGTTTAGACTTTAGACTAACACCATTGTCCCCATGGTATATTATTGATTTATTGTCCAATGACAGGAAGACGGTATCGACACAAGTTCTGCTGTTGTGACTCAGTTTTACTGGACTTCCTTTTCACTCAAAGTCTCTCAAGTGTGGATAATGAAATCATGAACCTATTCTTTAATGTATTTTTTGTTTGTATTTGTGAAAAATGTTGAAAATACAGTTCAAGAGTTGTAACTTCTGTACATAATTAGCTTTAGTTTATAGTCATTCCATCCAAAGCTGAAGTTGCAAGAGTCACAAGTTTTTTTGTTGTTGGTGGAGATGGGGCTTTTGTAATTGATGCAAATTTCCACGTGTATTTTGCCGAAAACAGACACTTATATTGTTTTTTTTTTTTTAAATTTCAATTTTGTTTTCAACTTGTCTACTTATATTAGCATATTAAAGTAAGCTGAGAATCACACTGCATTATTATCCTAGGAAGAAATAGGAGCTATACAAAGCATTAATGATCTGCTTCACCTTGACATCTATTTTGTATCAGATATTAAAGTTTCTTTGGTGAGTGTTTAGCTCACGACATTCTACTTCAATTCTCTGGGATTTCTCAAGTTTATTATATACATATGCAATGTATTACCAACTGGAAGAAATTTTGTATTTGTAGACAGATGATATCATTCCCTTGCAAAATTTTACATACATTTCAATCTTGATATATAGCCAAATTGGCACATGTCTCGCATGGTTCTGTAACATATCAAATGTCTATGAGCCTAAAGGAGTCTGCCACCACTTTAAGCTGATTGCGTACTTTTTTCCATCGCCTTTCATTGGCTCCAACAACCAATGTGTAGGACCTTCCTGTATCGAGTGAATGTTATAAGTTTGCATTAGAACATTTACATGGATATATCTAACATTTGAGATGGTAGATTACTTACCATTTCCTATGGCAAGTACTGTAAAGCAGGCACTACCATAATTTCGGGACGCAAGTTCAAATTCAACTGTATAGTAATGTTTTCCATCTATAGTCCGCTGCATTCACACAGAATTCAGAAATGGGTGTCAATTTGCATCGGCCATCTAAGAAATTCTTTCGGAAAAAAAAAAACAAATCGTAGAAGAAATGAAGTAAGAAGAAACCTCCTCCATGTTATATATTGTTGGTATTTGGTTTGGTGCAGTATATCTATGTTTCACCAAATCAGTTACAACCTACTTAAAATACAAAATGGTTATAATCAAGTATTAACTATAAGCTAAACTCTATTACATAAGGACATAATCTACATCATAATCACCTCTTCCATTGGACCCAAATCTCTAATATCTTTCTTCTCAGTTGGTATAAATCTCACCCTTACATTTTGTAACTGTAGATATCTGTCTTTGAATGCAGAATCATGAGCCCTGAAGTCAAATTCCTAGAAAGAAAAGATCACTCAGACAAACTTGTAGAAAATTATACTAATTGTTGAGATCAATATGATTCTTACTTTCCAATCCGAAGGATAAACGTAAGAATATCCGTCTGAATAGTCGACAAAAGCTCTATATCTGTCCGGTATTTCTACAAAAATAAGACTAATGGTCACTCCTCTAAGTATCACATATATGAACAAAGAAGTGAGAATAAATACCATCAGCAAAGAGTAATTTTGTTGGCTGCAAATTTGCTGCTAATGCTCCTATGCCCAACAGTAGAGGTCTTCTCAGGCTCTTACTTTCTGAACTTGAAGATGTTTCCATTGCACAAGAGACATTGTTGGAAGATGAAGTTGGAGTATTCCGAAGCAAACGATTTGAATGTGGCAAGTTTAGCTTATGGGATAAAGAGGGTGAAGTCCATGTTAAAGAGCAGGAAGAAAGTACCATAGTGAAGAGTGGTTTAGAGGTTGAGTTTTGAGATGGAATGAAATATTGGATAGATAGTAAGTAGAATTCAAACCACGTGATATGGTTTAGAAGCTTGTGGCCATGTGACCATGAAACATGTTTTTTTCTTCTCGTTTTCTTATGTTATTTGACATTGGATTGGATAATATCATATTTTTCGTTGTGTTTGAGAATTTCACCTGCCATTTTAGTCCCGACACCCCCACACTTTTCAATTATGACCAAAGTGCTCTTTTCACTATGTATCCCACTCAAAAGTTACATTTTGAGGAAAAAAATCACTCTCAAAGAATTAATAAAAAACAAAAAAAAAATCGATAGTCTATTTAAAAAACCCGGTAGAAATTTATTGATTTAGAAGAAAAAATTTGTGTTTTTATCGAATTTTTAGAAAATCGGTATAAATTTTTACGAGATTTTTTTTAAAAAATCCTGTAGGTGCCTCAATTTAACCGAATATTTACACAAATCTGGATATCAAAACCCTTAAAAAATTCGATAGTTCAAATCAACGTGCTCTCTTTATATGCGCTTGAGGTGGATGGTTCTTCTACAAATTTTATCCAGTTCTTCACCATTGACTTTATATGTTTTACTTATATGTTTTATTTAAACTTTTGAACTTTTAATCGAGTTATGTTATATACGACTGATTCATTCATTATATGTCATGTTATGTTACGTTAGGTTGTGTTTAAGATAAGATATGTTAAGTTATGCTTAGTTATAATATTGTGATGTTATTAGTGTAAAAAACATAGTAAAAAAATAAAATAAAACACTCTACTGATAACTAAAATTTTTAAAAACTCGATAAACACAAAAGACATATAAAATATTTTAATATATCCGATAACCCAATTGAGAGGCTTACGAGTTTTTTTAAAAATGGCTACAATTCCACACACACACCTACACACTCGCATACACACATATGAATTTGGAAGTGCATTTTTGGACGCACCATTTTTACACCAAAATAAATTTTAGGTGAGACGCACCCCGTTTTTTCCCAAAATTTAGTCTAGAAATGTATCTCTGGACACACTCCATCAAGGATTTTGCTTATTTAACAACTCAATGACAAATTTGAAAGTTCACTTTCAGATTTATCAAGCGAAAATTGAAAAAAAAAAGCCACCTTTGCACGTCAGTGAAAAATCTAAAAAATGCATTTTCGAATTTATCAAGCGAGAAATTTAATATAAACATTTGTTCCAAACTGGCCCAATAACTAGTCATTGGCCCAATCTACTCTTGCATCTAAGACGACCCAATAGTCTTGGCCCAATCAATTGAGAGCAGGGGAAGCCCCTTTACTCGCCCCTCTATCGAGGACACGCCTCCCTTTGGCCCGAGGACAACGTACCATCGTTGACCTCGACCAAACCCACACCTGTGCCAGCAGCAGGACATCTGCTCTACTCCTTTGTCCGCCTAACGGCTAGTTACGGGTAGCCTCTCAGGATTATTAAATATACTCCTAGAACCAAGGAAGTTACGCGTTTTGGGCCTCGATCCACGATCCAGCCTAAGACATGGACTAATGGCCATGCGTTGGGGGACACTATATAAACCCTCTTGTTTGAGAGAGTCAGGTAACAAAATTTCAAACCCTAGAAACATTCTCACATATATATGCTCCTACTTACTTGAACATTAGAGTGCCTTGTAGGTACACCCCATCCTCATCATCACCAATATTGTGCTCGAAGCCTCCGACCCACTTTTAGGTTCTGATCACCCTCCGGATCAACACCACTTTGCATGTTCTTCTTCTTCATAATCAAAGTTCCGCTTTCGCGAGTCTTTTAGGGTATCAGATCAAAGGATTGTAAGGAGGAGGAAAGGGTGCATATTGTTCTTCCTTATATTTTTCACCCAACTTCTTAACTTTCGATGTTTTCTCATTATATTTCTCAATTGTTATTGGTTTCTTATCAACATCTTTTTCTACATCCTTTCCTAGTTACTTTGCCCCGTATTATCAATAGAGCCCTCTAACTTTTTTCTGCTTCACAGTGTGATAACATTAGTATGCCCCTTTGAGTTCAGTTGCGGTTGGCTTGGAATTATTTCGGCAGGAGCAACAATAGCTACTTGCAGTTGGACCACTAAAGAGATATGTGTCTCTAGCATCTTATTGTGAGTGACCAGAATATCTAATTTATTAGCCAATTGCTTAATCATCTCATTAGTATGGATGTTTTAATTCATAAACTCCTTGTTTTGATGACTTTGAGATATGATGAAGTTCTCCATCATCCGTTCCAAGTTCAACTTTTTAGGAGCAGTAGAAGAAGTAGGGGCTCCTTTTTTTTCTCGAAAACCCGGGGAGTAACAAGTACAAGACTGGGTATAAATATATATGGCCTTATTGTTTTTGTAGGAGAAATTGGGGTGATTTTTCCATCCAGGGTTATATGTATTGGAAAACGAGTTTCCTTGCGCATAATTGGCATGGTCAAGGGTTGGTTCAGCTAATAGTTTACACTCAGCAGTGATGTATCCCAAGACTCTACAAATCTCACAAGTGTGAGTCATGGCAGCTACGGTAGCTGGTGGAGCGATGCTTAGGTTATCGATTTTCTGGGTAAGAGTATCGACCTTCGCGTTCATGTGATCGAAATTGCTAACTTCATACATCCCTCCTTTTGGTTGCATTTTCTCAACAGGAATGCATTCACTCCCATATTAGTAGTGGTTATGAGCCATACGTTTGATGAGTGCATAGGCATCATTGAAGGGTTTATTTATCAAGGCCCCTTACAACATCATCAACGGTAATCCTTGTGTTATAAAAGGACCATTGTAAAACATATGGATTATTAGCCACTTCTCTAACCTGTGGTGAGGGTAGGATCTCATCATCTTATTGTATCGCTCCTATGCTTCAAAGAGCGACTCACCATTCATCTGTCTAAAGCATGTAATTTGGTTCCTTAATTGTGCCATTTTGCTAGGCAAGAAGTACATTGCAAGGAACACCTTCTTTAATTCATTCCTTGTAGTTAAGGAATTTGACGGTAAGGACTGTAGCCACGCTCATGCTTTGTCCCTCAGGGAGAAAGGAAATAAACACAGTCTAATGGCCTCAGGGTTGACACCATTGCTTCTCAGCATATGGACGAACTGGACAAAGACTAATAAGCGCAGGTTTGGATCCTTTGATGGGTTACCGAAGAATTAATTGTACTTCACTATCTATAACATAGAGGGTTTTAACTCGAATTTATTAGCCTGGATCGCAGGATTAACACTACTTGAGTGGGGTTCGTCATTAGAGGGATAGTGAAATCCTTGAGTGAGCGGTTATCATTTTCCTCCATTTCAAGTTGAATTCCTTGAAGTTGGCGTCTAACACGTAGGTAGCGCTTGATTTCGTTGATCGGTTAGACTAGAATCTCGGTGCTACAAGTTTTTCTCATACAACTAGTACGAGGGAAAAACTAATTGAAATAGAAAGAATGCCTTAGTCTATACGTTTTAAAAACAAAACTACGATATTGATGAAATTGGTCCGACAACGGTGCTAAAAACTTGATAGGCCGCAATTGCACGACTTTACCGATTATAGTATAAAAGATTACCGAAATTGAAAATCAGTCACTACAGTGTTTATCTAAGACTACACCGATAGTTTGATTTGGGCATAATTAAAAATACGAGTTTAATTCAAATTTTAATAACAGGAGGCCGAAACATGGATTCCATCTACCTATGTTACTCTTTTAAATTTCAACTTATTTTTATAACGAGAAAATATTTTTCGCAGAAAAAACTAAGTTAGAGGTACCGTCCGCTTTCGTGTGTCTGGTTCCGGATTTCAAATCCGTAATTGCCCGCTGTCATGTGATTCAAGTTACGGATTTGAAATCCCTTTTAGAAAATAATAATTTATTATTTAATTCTCAGCATTGTCACTTTTTATAATAAAAAATCTAAATTTTATTTAGTAAGATACAATTCCTCTCTTTTGAGTTGAAATCAGTATCTCGTCATTTCAACTTTCGTGAAAAATTTCATCTTTAAAAACAAAATTTTTTAGAACTAAAAAAACATTTTCATTACAAGTATTTAGCATGGTATTTATTTTAATATCGTCGGTATGACGGTCCTCGTGTTCTGAACTCAACAAATCTACAAACATATCGAAAGCAGTAAATAAAAGGCATAAAATCATGGCATTCGTCATAAAAATCAGCAAGTAAATTGGACATGGAAATTGCATAAAAGTAGAAACTTAAATAGAAACCGATCGTTAGTTGGTCCAGTTGTGATTGGAGCTGAACTAAGTAGGGAGAATCACAGTTTGATCACCTGCAACTGTGATTAGGAGGAGGCTGGAACCACTTGATGCTAGAACTGACCCGAAACAGATTAGTTGGTACAATAGAGTGGATAATGGTGGTGAAAACCAAAAAGAAAAGAAAAAACTCGAATAGAATAAATGCTCTGAAGGGATACTTTTAATCCGGTACAATATTGACTTGAAGTAAAGGTGCAAGTAATGAAAATAAAGCATCAACAAAGTAGAGAAATACAACAACAACAAAATAAAAAATTGCTCCAAGGGCAGAAAATTAAGTTTGCAAGAATACCTTAATATGAGATGTTAATGATTTTACAAGTGAATTCTATGGCTATTACAAAGGTTGGATGCCAATTTCTGAGTTTAAATGGCTTATTTATAGGCTAAAATTCTACTAGATCTGTTGTAATCGTGCAAAGTGAATGGGAGAAAGTATGAGAACGTGAGGAAGAACTGCACTTTCTTGTGCAATTTTTTTGGTTCAATACGTCATGACGAACGTCATTTAGGCGGACGACCTGCCCGCCATAACTCCTTTAAAGGATCTCTAGATCGTAGAGCCATGACGGGCGTCAGTTAGGCTGTCAGTCTGCCCGTCATGCTACTTTGACTTGGGCTCCTTGTTTTGTTGACTCTTGACGATATGGGCACCTTGGGTTTTGGCGACCGTCATGACAGTCAGAACTTGGTGTATTTTTTTTCTTCGTGTTTTTGCCCATTTTGTGCGCATAAATCATAAAGTGACAAGTACTTGAAACACAACATACAAATATAAAACCACAAAAGTGCTTAAATTTACTCTAAAACAAGTACGAGACAAGTTAATTAAATGATACATGTTATCAAAGATGTTGGTATGAGAGTACCAATTCGTCAACTATAACTAATTTTAGTTTATGAAAGAAACATTTTGTGTATTTTAAATACTTGATGATTATTCAATTTATAGAAAACAAAGAAGCCGAAGTTCAAAAAATATAATATTGTCAATTAAAAAAAAGAAATATCAACAATTTTTTTTGCTTTTATTCTTTTATTTTGGTAGGATTCTAATTATTTCATACTTCTTAGTTATTAAAATCATCTTGTTTGTCTCTTCCATAAAGTCTTTAAGCTTCTTTTTTTTAGTTTAGTAACTTCTGGCTGGAAGAAGCATCTCGTTCCTCATTTTACTAAATTCATTAAGTTTCCTCATTAGTTTAGTAACCTCCTGTTCCCAAAAGCAACTTTCTCTTAACTTTTACATTAAAAAAACGGGTGACTGTGGTCTCCCCTAATTTGCTATATTGAATTAAGTTTGTTTAAAGAAAATCTATATATATTTTTTTATGAAATTAATGTCTTTCAACTTTTTATGGGTAATTACGAATAGGGACGAAGCTATTCCCATTGAAGTGTGGGCTCATGACCCCACTAACTTTTAAATCATCTACAACCAAGATATAATACTATATATTATACATCATGAAATTCTATTACATAAATAATTTATTTAAAAATGTTTCATATATCATGATGGGGTGGGGGCTCCGGCGATAGAGTTATAACAATTATTATACCTATCAAACATGTAACAATGACCTTACCTTTAATATATAGCTACTTAATCCATTATTTCAAAATTATTTTAAATATTCAATTAAATTTTCCAACATGCACTGTCATAACAATCTAATTGAATCACATGTAATTTAAAAATTTGAAAAAAATTCAATTTAATCAAATTGACATATATGTTATAGTGATAGATATGCATGGAACATAAAAAAATTGTCAATTATTTATAAATATGAAAAATTAAAAATATTTTTAAATATAAATTTCTTTTAATTATTTTTAAATATGAAAATTTTTAAGAATAATTGTGATGTATATTTATATTTTAAAAAATAAATTATTATATTATTTAAGAGTTTAATTAAGATACAGAGTATAAAAAAGTTTTAAAAATTGTCATTCATTAAAAATATACCATCTTGTCATGTCATATAAATAATTTAAAAATTTTAGTCTAATTTAAAAGAATACATGATCGTCATTAGTTGACAGTATAAAATTAATTTAAATTGTCGATGCAACATTTCTTTTTTCATTATTTAAAACTATATATATATATATATATATATATATATATATATATATATATATATATATATATATATATATATATATATATATATATATATATATATATAGCCCCCACTGTTCAATATTTCTGGCTCCGTCCCTGATTACGAAAGCAGTTTTATTTGATTTAATATAAGATTTATTTATTTTAATTTAATTTAATTTATTCACATAATTTTGTAATGAGAAGTTAAATTTATAATTTAATTTAAATGGTTATCTTTAAGAATGGAATAGTGTTCCAAAGTAATTAAAATTTACTTTATTAAAATTTACTATTATTAAATAGATAGATTCAAAATATATTATATTCTATCATTAGTTTTTGCTGTCTTTTTCTATCTATTAAGCAAATTGTTAGCAAGTTTTTATTATTTTTTAAAATTATGAGATGTTTATAACTTTTTAGAGTCTTAATAATTAATATGTTATATTTATTTCTTTATTTCTATTTTATATTATTTTTTAATTAATAGGCCAGAAAATTAAAGAATTGGTAGGAAAAAAATTCATATTTTACTTGCGCATATACAATACTTTCAACAACTAAAGAAAAACAACATTATATTAGCACGGATAATAGATTTAGAAAGTAAAAGAAACACTTATTATAGAAAAATTAAAAGAATTTTACAAAAAAGTATTAAATTTACTATTAATATTTCTTCTTAATAAAAATACTTTGTTTCTTATCTTTCTTTTAAATTTTAGAACTCCAGTTATTATAAAAAGTTTTTCTGATTCTGAGAAATGAGATGATTTAAAGGAGACTAAGACTCAGGGTTATTAATCTATCCTAACTCTAAATTTATAGAATATGAAGTTTCCTTTTGATGGAAAACCCGATTTCCATATTATTGTCAGCATGAAAATTATTATGAAGTTTGGTGATAGATAAGAAGAAAATGACAACAACTATAAATGAAGTTAGGTTATACATAAGAAACAAATGACAACAAAGAACAGTATGGGTGCATGATACCAAGCAAGAAAACCATGAGGTAGCATTTGGTTTGAGTCTTCGAAAAAAAATCCATTTGTTAAGTTTCAACTCACATTATTAAAAAGATCACACATGTTATGTATAAGTTAACTTTAAAACGACGTGACTAATATATAAATATAATTTATAACGACAAATCATGTTGGAGGTGAATTATAAAGAGGGAAAATAAAATTATTAATTGATCTAACCTGATCAGAATGGATCGTCACGGTAGCTTGTCTGGCTTGATGAACAAGGTGGGGGTACCTGTAAGGTTCTCCGATGCTAAAGTCAGAAGCTATCAGAGAGAGTGAGGGTTTAAGAAGTAGAGAATGAATACCTGACCCTCTAGTGAAAGAGGGTATTTATAGCCCCCAGCGCTGGGCCAAAGTCTCATAATTGGGCCAAACCCAGTTGGGGGCCCACGTGCTAGGAGACTGCTAGAACAACCTCTGCTAGGGCTGAGTCAGCAGGTGACCCACGTTCTGGGTGAGCATGGCGTAGGATTCAGAGGTGATTGACCGGATCCTTCGCTGACGCGTTACGCACGTGGTCTTCACGCTTAACCAATCCGTAACGGTAAGATGGGCCCAAATGGATTGGGCCTGCTCGGTTGACAAGGGGAGCTGGGCCTGCTCGGCCCAGTCCAGAACAGGAGCCCCCCAAGTCGTTAGTTCAGAGGGATTGACGACTTTTGCTAAGGTCTGGCCGAGCATACGTCCAAACGTGTTCGTGGTAAACTAAGGTCTTCTCGCCATTTGGTTCCTCGGCTCGCGGGGAGCGGAGTTATTGGGGAGAGACGTGCGCGTCGAGGAGACGATTGGTTCGACGGGGTACAGTTCGTCCGAGGAGGTGGACAAAGTTACTGTTGGCCTTGAACTGAAACATTTCGACCCGTTCGGTTGAGCCTTGGTTGACAGGTGGCGCCTGTTTGGAACGTCATCATTATTCCGTCGTATTTTAATTCAGGCATTAATTGCGCCTTGTTGGGCTTCCCAAGGCACTTTATGGCGTCTATTGCGTTTCCCTATGCTGAGAGCCGCCTCTAGGGGTAGGCAATGATTGCGCCTCCTAGGCTCCCTAGGCAATCATGACACCCTTTGGCCTTCTGCCTCTATATAAAGAGTGAGGAGGCCCATTCATTTGTCACTTAGCATTTGAAACTCTCCCAAGACTCGCTCAAGGATTTCGCCTTCCGTCGTGTGTTCTTTCCTCCGCTTTCTCAAGTAAGTTTCCTCGTCTTCTCCTTTGCATTTACTTGGGATTTAGAAGATCTAGCTATGAGTTCGCCGAGCGGGTTAGAAAAAGGAGTATATTTTGTATGCGTTTGCCGAGAGGAGTTTAGGGACGACGAGTGAAAACAGTTGCGTGAGCCGAACATGGCATGAGCTTGGGGGGGAGTTGAATGTGTGCGCCGGCCACGCGTGGAGAGTGTTCACTGAATCGTGCGAGCGCGTTTTCCTAGGGTAGTTTGATTTTACTTAATCGGTTTTTGAGGGCCAGCGTCGTTGTCGAATTTCAGCCGGCCAAACTCGGTAAACCCGAGCGAGTGTTCCGGAGATGTTGGTCGTAGGTGCGGGTCCTTCTTCGCCTGTTCTCCTCGCCCTTTCACTTGATTTGCGGTGGAAGGGTAAATTTGACAAGTCGAATTCGCTGTTTCCTCTGCTTTTCAGGTAAATGGCCGACGAAACCCGGGATGATGCTGTCTTCGACATATCTGACGAGGACGAGGCCATTGGCCGTTCGCAGGATGAAGAAGTTCCATTCGTTGAGGTTTCCCCGAGGAAGCTCGAGGATTGGGTTGCTGTTGCTCCGAGAACAATCGCCTCGCGCTTTACGGTGCATCCCAAGGAAGCTTTTAACGTTCTCGAACACCTTAGGCCGGGTATGGAACCTTCCTGGGGTGCTTTCGCGCCGAAGTCTCACCAGAGGATTTGCTCGGCCTTCCCCGATCCTCGATTTGCTATGTACGAGTTCGTCTTCAAGGAGGCCGGGCTGAGGCTTCCTTTTACGCACTTGCAGCGGAGCGTTTTCAGGTGGTTGCGGTTGTGCTAGTCCCAACTTCATCTCAACGCTTTCGCTTTTCTAAGGGCTTTTGAAATCATGTGCGGCTTCTTGGAGATCGACGCGACTCTGCCCCTCTTCTTCAGAGTGTTTCATCTTCAGGGGTTGCGCGACGCGGATGGTAAATGGAGTTTGGTATCTTTTAAGCAGCCGAAGAAGCTGTTCGCCATCTATCAGGATTCTATCAAGAACTTCAAGGGGCGATACTTTATGGTCAAACCTTTTACTCCCGAGGCCGAGGATCATTTGTTTGAGGTCCTCGAATATTACCAGGATGGGGTGAAAAAGGTGGGTCCTTCTGCCCGGTTCCCATTGGAGTGGCAATACGACCATTTCGAAAAGGGGACCTGTAACACCCCTCTAATACCCCACGGCAATTAACAAAATTAAATCAGAGTAAACATGCAAAGGGTGTCACAATTCAAATAATAAAAGAAAACACACGTTCGGCATATGTCATGCATTCACTGAAACATCTGAAATTATAACTCATAGATAAAAATCATGTTTACACAGCGGAACCAAATCATCAAGTCAACATTACATCGTTAATGTATCAGACTTCAAATAAAATAAACAATAGAGTTATAATCGAAACTCAAAACATCGCGTCCCCAGTGTTACATCTATCAGAGCATGACACCGACACAACGACTAAACCGACTTATGAGCTAATCCTCACCAAGTCGAAAGCAGCTATCCTCAATCTGAAAATGTCAACAGTAAGGGTGAGTCTCATCACAGTTAACAAATGTTATTGCATCTTAAATAACAACACATCATAGTTATATAATTCACCCAATTTCATCATATTCAGATTATCAGGAACATCCATCGTTTACACAAACATCAACAGAACACATCTTTCACACAGACAATCATACTCAACATTAATTCAACAAAACACGCAATCAACACATCATCAATATTTATAACACTGGAATACTTCCAATCATGTTATAAAAGTATGCATATGTATGAACTGACACTATGCATGTGGTACCAAAATTCGTGAATCATATTCACAGGACTTCTCTCTGCGATACTGCCCTTCAAGTCGCTCCCACCCCACATGGGCACACGACTAACCTCATCGCTCACACCCCCATGGGCACACGATGACTGCTTACTAATCTCCGCACAATGGGAATTAGCCACCAACGATCCACTTATCAACGGGATCCAATGTAAATGATTTATGAATGAATGCACACATATCACATACTTATATCATCACCGATCCGATGCTTAACATCGTCTAATTTCATCCCACCAATATCATCACAAACAAGTATGTACATGTCCAAGCATCATTCAATCATTCACATACATTTCACCACAATCAACATATTAATAATAACAGCATATTAATATTCACAAATCATCAATCATCATCATATAATTCTCAACAATCATCACATCGTAATGTTTTCAAAACCACATCTTATATTGTCACATTTCATCATATATGTCAAAAATACATCATCCAATTAAATAAATCGTCACATGATTAATATTTCAACATAGCATGTATTTAACATATCTCATCACATATATGTACAATACATCAATCACCAAGAAATAAAATCATATTTAAAAATGATTGGATTCATACCTCATTTCATCATTTAAACACGTAGGCTATCTCATAAGATTCATCGTGCTCGAAACGACACTAAAAACGGACCTACGGTTCGAAAGTTACACGTCATTTAACGTTTCCAAGAAAACAACTAACGCTACAGCACGCGGCGCAACCAAAGTTCGCGGCGCGACCTGAAGCACACAAACACGTTCGCGGCGCCAACCTATGCACGCGGCGCGATGCGAGAAAACAAGTACGCCTTCGCGGCGCCAACACGAGGACGCGGCGCGAACTGGCGATTTCACAGATTTTCGGGTCTGCGTCAGATCCTGCGATCTGACTCAATCTGAGTCCAAAACTGACTCTAAACGTCATATACAGGCGGTTAATCACCAATTGCATCATTATTCATCATCACACATCAAAACAACACATAATCAATCAATAATCCATGCAATTTTCATCAATTCATAACCTCCCTAAACCCGACATATAATCCAATTGACTCAACAACATCCCTAATCAATATTATTATCCAAGAATACGATAATAGATGATAACCGGAGAGTCCCCCCTTACCTTAGCCAAAGATTCTTGATTGGTCTCTCCCTCCATTGCTCCTCTTCACGTACCAGCTTTCCAATCCCTCATCTCCTCTGCTCTGCTTTTCACGTTCCTTTTTCCTTTCTCCCCAATTTTCCTTATTTTTATGAAAAATAACATTTTAATTAGTAAAGGGCTTTACTAACATAGCACCCCCTCTTTACTAATACCACACTTGGCCCAACACTATAAACCATCTTTCTTCCAATTAAATTCCACAAACCACCAATAATTCTAATTATTAATTAAATTTCCATTTAAATTAAAAATTAAAATATACGGGTGTTACAACTCTCCCCCACTAAAAGAGTTTTCGTCCTCGAAAACATACCTCAAGTAACCAGCTCGTATAAGAGTCCTCCACCTGACTCTCCAGCTCCCAATTAACATTACCATCGGTCAATCCTCAAAATCCATCTGACATAACCAACAGGAAACATGTTTCAAACATTCAAATCCCAGTCCTTACGTCGCATTTGACTATCCAAAAGTATACCACTCGCTTTATCTCCAAAAGGTTAACAACAACAGAACATTGAGGTACAACTTATACAATACGTTCAACAAACGAGTAATACAATTACACAATTTATAGTATGATCACACGGATCAACACTGCAGTAATGCATACCATCTACCAACATACCAACCTTAGACATACTTTTCCATCTGAGCGATAAAATAATACTTACACTTTTCACCAACCGCTTCCTTCAAGAAACTCAATACTCATATTCCTATACCATTGAATTCCAATTATCTGACTCCTCTTAAGTCACACCAGTAATTATCCAACACGTTACATTCCGCTTTTTCCGCACTACTCTGACTACTCATCGAAATCATCTATACCAAATAGATTTCTGAGTTTTACCCGATTCCGACTCTCTTTACTCATTCGTTTCAAGAATCATTCTTCATCATTCATGGTACCCATTTACCACTCAGTAATACTTACTCGCACTCAAAAACAAATTCTTGAGTTACTACATCTATTAAACATTCCGGCCATCAGAACGAGTGCACACAAGTAATTAAAATCACGCTCATCAGCCTCAATACGCCATTTCTTACAAACAACTCGAATTGAGTTTCGTTCTTTTCTAAGAATTAAATCAATTCCTCCCTTCATAGAGTATAATTCCTCATTATATCTAGAATCTACAATAACCCCTTAACAACAACACAAAATTATTACAACGTCATATAGCATCAACTTTTCGTTTTAATTTCACCGAATACATATTCGTTAACTACGTACAACCGTAATAACATATTCATCATCTCGGCAATTATTCAAAAGAGTTATAATTCTTCGACACGACATCCTTACATCCACTGGGTTCTAAATCCAACATATAGATCAATACATATTCTCTATGTAGGCTTCCGACATATTAATTCCTTACTTCCCGCGAGTAGTACTCATAACACTACTCCACATCACACTTTCGCTGCGCGACTCTGATTAGCCGTCTTAAGTCATCATCCACCATGTTGCACTCTTTCATATTCACTTCTTCATAAGTTCACACAACATAGTGAGTGATTATTCTCACGGCTTAGTATTCATCACATCTTAAACCATTAAGGTAACAAAACAAGCTTATCTCTTCTATATGACTCCATCTACTACCAACAAGAGATTTAGGGTGATCAAGTCCTAAATTTGTCGATATTAGTTGAAAATCATATTTAAGCATAAACCGTCGTTACTACATAATAGTGTCCCTTTCCGAGTTTGCACCCAAACTCATTAACATCGTCATAGTCCAATAATTCACTACGGTGTCCTTCTAGAATATCCTTCTGAAGCTCAAAACATCAGTTACACAAATCCGATCACTCAACCTCATTACATCGTTTTCGTCGATTCTGAATTCACCGCCTTTACTTTGGTAATTCAAAGTCAACCTATCGATCAACTCGACATCATCTTTCTGACCTTCTCTAATCTCGTCAAGAATACCACTAGTCATCTTCTAGCATACTCAATCTAACACTATTAGGAGTGCCTTCACATACTAACTCAAGTCTCTAAATTGTCCAATTAAATCCAACTCATTCATCATTAGCACCGACATTTTAAAGACTTCTTACGCAACACAATAGCACAACATTTTCCTCATTAGGATGGTAATTCAAACCAAAATCCTAATCCTAAAAAAAATATACTCTAATCATCTCTACTGCCTCATATTAAGCCCTTTCTGATCAAAGAGGTACTTCAACTCTTATGATCACTAAACACTTCGAATTTTGAACCATACAATTAACCTGCAAGGCCAAGACAACATTCATAACTCGTGGTTTTAATCCAAATCCTATTACATCCTTCACGTCCAAATATCATCCCACTCGGAATCTCAACAAAGTCTTCCTCACGTCAACAAATGTTAGAAATTCCCTACAATTCTTCTTTTATACTTATCGTTACTTTGCCATCACAAATACGATTCCAAGAGTTCTAAAGTTTATTCCATCTTTACTATTAATTCACTTCTCATTAAAATCCATCGGTACTCAAACCATCTTTATTACCGAATATCTCGTCGACTTATTCATCAACAACATGTTCTATTCCACGTCGTTTCAAACAATTGCGGTAGTAGGCATCCTTATTCAACAAGTTTCACGCTTCCATAACCGACTTCAGAACCTCTCCTCATAGGGTCACTCTACTGTATTTATAACTCTTCCATAAATTAGAACACAATCCCTCCTCCTCGTAGGTTCAAACGGCACATTAATCCGACACTCGGAACTCAAGATATGAATTTTCCAGCGTTGTCCGAAAATGCAACACCGACATCATGCAGCGACACTCTATACGATATATCCAAAACTCCTCAATTGGTACATTCAATTCTGAAAATTACTCCTCAACAAACCTTCTAATTATTCCTTTAATCTATTCAACACTGACACTGACATCCCGTGCAGTACCAATAAACAAGTCTAGTTATAAGAACAAGAGTAACCGTAACTCCACCTCTTTCCAACGTCATCCTGTCACAATTAAATATGTTACAGCTGCTGCAACTATTTTTATAACAAAGTTCATCTCGTTAGCTTTCCGACGCTTCAAACGGAACTCAATTCGGATGTCCAGAACTCCAGTTATGAATTTTCGAAGTTCTGCAGTTATTCAGCAATTTTCCTGCGTTTTGCTTACGAAAATCTCACTCTAAAACTCATTCTCTTCAACTCTATCACATTCCAAACAGCCCCTTATCGTATCTCTTCACTTCCAAACATTCTTATGACTTGAGCAACACATCCTATCGTCGAAGTGCGATTTCTGGAACATTACGACGGCAATCCTCTTTGCAAACTTGCAGCTGAATCTCTTCCGAGACGTAAAGCTACTCAACTGACATCTTCGCAGTACACCAGTAGAGCTGACACATCACAACTTTCCAATTTCCTTCTCTTACAATAATTGTCAATTACCTCTAATCATCTTCCTTCAAGATGTTCCAACTCAATTCCCAGTGAAGTCTTAATTCCAAGTCACCTTCAATTCGGGAAACAACAAACTCCAACAACGCTCGCACTGTTGCCAACAACAGCCTACTGAATCAATCTTCTTACAACTGAAACATAACCGAGAAGCGAAGCTTCTCCCCCACTTGTTTCAATCCAACACCTGCAACAAACAACCAAGTATCGACAGTGATTCACTCACATGTCGCATACCAAGGAATAAAACACCGACAATATACAACTGTCGCGCAGCTCAACTGACTCAACAATTGGCCGGACGGACCGACCTGCTCTGATACCACTATTGTAACACCCCTCTAATACCCCACGGCAATTAACAAAATTAAATCAGAGTAAACATGCAAAGAGTGTCACAATTCAAATAATAAAAGAAAACACACGTTCGGCATATGTCATGCATTCACTGAAACATCTGAAATTATAACTCATAGATAAAAATCATGTTTACACAGCGGAACCAAATCATCAAATCAACATTACATCGTTAATGTATCAGACTTCAAATAAAATAAACAATAGAGTTATAATCGAAACTCAAAACATCGCGTCCCTAGTGTTACATCTATCAGAGCATGACACCGACACAACGACTAAACCGACTTATGAGCTAATCCTCACCAAGTCGAAAGCAGCTATCCTCAATCTGAAAATGTCAACAGTAAGGGTGAGTCACATCACAGTTAACAAATGTTATTGCATCTTAAATAACAACACATCATAGTTATATTATTCACCCAATTTCATCATATTCAGATTATCAGGAACATCCATCGTTTACACAAACATCAACAGAACACATCTTTCACACAGACAATCATACTCAACATTAATTCAACAAAACACGCAATCAACACATCATCAATATTTATAACACTGGAATACTTCCAATCATGTTATAAAAGTATGCATATGTATGAACTGACACTATGCATGTGGTACCAAAATTCGTGAATCATATTCACAGGACTTCTCTCTGCGATACTGCCCTTCAAGTCGCTCCCACCCCACATGGGCACACGACTAACCTCATCGCTCACACCCCCATGGGCACACGATGACTGCTTACTAATCTCCGCACAATGGGAATTAGCCACCAACGATCCACTTATCAACGGGATCCAATGTAAATGATTTATGAATGAATGCACACATATCACATACTTATATCATCACCGATCCGATGCTTAGCATCGTCTAATTTCATCCCACCAATATCATCACAAACAAGTATGTACATGTCCAAGCATCATTCAATCATTCACATACATTTCACCACAATCAACATATTAATAATAACAACATATTAATATTCACAAATTATCAATCATCATCATATAATTCTCAACAATCATCACATCGTAATGTTTTCAAAACCACATCTTATATTGTCACATTTCATCATATATGTCAAAAATACATCATCCAATTAAATAAATCGTCACATGATTAATATTTCAACATAGCATGTATTTAACATATCTCATCACATATATGTACAATACATCAATCACCAAGAAATAAAATCATATTTAAAAATGATTGGATTCATACCTCATTTCATCATTTAAACACGTAGGCTATCTCATAAGATTCATCGTGCTCGAAACGACACTAAAAGCGGACCTACGGTTCGAAAGTTACACGTCATTTAACGTTTCCAAGAAAACAACTAACGCTACAGCACGCGGCGCAACCAAAGTTCGCGGCGCGACCTGAAGCACACAAACACGTTCGCGGCGCCAACCTATGCACGCGGCGCGATGCGAGAAAACAAGTACGCCTTCGCGGCGCCAACACGAGGACGCGACGCGAACTGGCGATATCACAGATTTTCGGGTCTGCGTCAGATCCTGCGATCTGACTCAATCTGAGTCCAAAACTGACTCTAAACGTCATATACAGGCGGTTAATCACCAATTGCATCATTATTCATCATCACACATCAAAACAACACATAATCAATCAATAATCCATGCAATTTTCATCAATTCATAACCTCCCTAAACCCGACATATAATCCAATTGACTCAACAACATCCCTAATCAATATTATTATCCAAGAATACGATAATAGATGATAACCGGAGAGTCCCCCCTTACCTTAGCCAAAGATTCTTGATTGGTCTCTCCCTCCATTGCTCCTCTTCACGTACCAGCTTTCCAATCCCTCATCTCCTCTGCTCTGCTTTTCACGTTCCTTTTTCCTTTCTCCCCAATTTCCCTTATTTTTATGAAAAATAACATTTTAATTAGTAAAGGGCTTTACTAACATAGAACCCCCTCTTTACTAATACCACACTTGGCCCAACACTATAAACCATCTTTCTTCCAATTAAATTCCACAAACCACCAATAATTCTAATTATTAATTAAATTTCAATTTAAATTAAAAATTAAAATATACGGGTGTTACAGGACCGATGCCTACATCTTCAGGGACGAGGACCTGAACGAGCGAGATACGACGGGGTATCAAAGACTCGTCACCTTTGTAGATGGGTTTAGGCCGGGTGTGTGCACGTTGCCCAACGGGGATCCGTTGTTTGAAGAGGATGGGGGTCCTATGCTCGAGCCTCGATATATCAACAGCAAGGCTATCCTCGAGTGTGAGGGTTATGGGGATGCAATGATTTTACTTGGTGAGGAATTTATTTTATTTGCTCCAATTGTACTCCTTCGTCGCTAATTCCTTTTGTTTTGCAGGACAAATGGCTGATTTACACGACAAGGTCGTGAAGATGAGGGCGAAAAACAAAGCGGCCGCCAAATGGGCTGGGAAGAGGACGCGGGTCGAGGAGATCAAAGCGGCTGCTGCAGTCGCTGCCGGTGGTAGTTCTCATTCCTCGGCTGCGACGACGTCGGGGGGTTCTCCGGTCGAGAAGAAACAAAGGACTGAGGGGGTCCCTGAGGTTCGTCCTCTCATCAACGACAACCCTACTGATGATGACATAGTGGTGCCCCCTTGCACCTTGCATCAAGGACTTTTCTCAAGGAAGAATATTTTGCTCGAGCGAGATGAGGTGAAACATATCATCAAGCGGGACAGGGTGTCCCGGGGAAATGACTTGGCCGAGGATGTCGAGGGGATGATGAGGGTGGCCGCTCTGGCTATGGCTCTTAATGCTCAGAGGGTTTGTCCCCAGAAGGACTATGACGCTTTGCTGCACAAGTACGAAACGCTGGAGCATGAATTCGAAAATTACAAAGACAAGTATGAGATTCAAACCCATATTGTCGAAGACCTTTGCAAGGCGCAGGATAAAGTCAGGGCCCTGGAAGCCGAGGAGAAAAGGCTGCGAGAGCGGGTTGCTGATTTAGAGGAGTCTCACCTCCCTACTGCCGAGGAGGCTGAGGACGAGAAGGCTTTGGAGACTCGCTCTCAGCTGCTGGGCAAGGTGAGGGAGCTTGAAGTTGATTGTGTAGCTACCCTGGGGGTTGGATTCAAGGCGGCTGTGGATTAACTGCGGGTCCTCAACCCGCGTTTGGTGACGACGGGGATCAGTCCATATAACAAGGTTGTGAACGGGCGGATCGAGGCGAACCCGGACTTCGATGATTGGGAAGACGGGCAGGACGTCCAGGGTGGTGAAAGCAACGGGGCCGAGGACGATGATGGTGATATTTGATCGGCTTGTTATCTTGTTTTCTGGCCTGTGCGCCAAGACTTTTGTTTGTTTTGTGGCCTGCGTGCCAAGATTTTGTCGGCCTTAAGGCCGTGTAAGCTTTGTATAATGGGCGTTTGCTCGGTACTTTTGGGGCCTTCGGGCCGTTGTAATGCAATTTTCAGTTTATTTTAGCAATTCGCTGTATGTTTGTTTTTTTATGCTCGACCAGTATTTGTCATCCGATTGTGTAGGGAACTAACCGGGTAGGTGGGGTGGATTCCCGACCTGAAGCGAATTCGAGGCTGCATTCGGAACCAAGAACTCGAAGTGCGGACTATCCATCGCGAGCTGGCGTCCGGCCAATATGGTACTACGACGGCGGGGCTAGGTGTAGGTCCCCCGTCGAATCGCGTGGCTGCTCGTCGTGGACTGCGACGCGATTTGGGATGTTTGAGAAGAAACGTCTGTACCGGGATGCGCTTCTAGTCCGACCAGATGGTCGGCGTTCTCGATGTGAGCCTTAGCTGTAGTATTGACGGAGGTTTTCGGTGTTCCATGGTCGAGCAAGTTTTTCCCCGAGTAGGTTTTCGAGGTAATAGGCGTCGTGCTCGGTTTTCTCGTAGACACGGTAGGGGCCTTCCCTGTTGGGAGCAAGTTTGCCTTCGCGTGAGTCTTTCTTGTTTCGGAGGAGGACGAGGGATCCGACTTCGAACTCGCGCTTGATGACCTTTGCGTCGTGTCGCAAAGAGATTTGCTGTTTGATTTTGGTTTCTCGGAGAGATGCTCCGAGGCGAATTTCTCCGACCATGTCGAGTTCTTCCCTCATCGCCTCGTCATTTAGCTCCTCTTCGAGAGGGAGCTCAGTCCGACGGGAGGGCTCGCGGATTTCTACTGGAATGACATCTTCGATCCCGTAAGTTAACCTGAACGGGGTTTCTCCTGTGGTCGAGTGTGGAGTGGTTCGATATGCCCACAAGACGCTGTGGAGTTCTTCGACCAGGCCCTCTTAGCTTCTCCTAGCCGTCGCTTCAATCCTCGGAGGATGAATTTATTAGTGGCTTCGTCCTGCCCGTTGGTCTGGGGGTGTTCGAGCGAAGTGAAATGTTGTTTTGTGCCGAGTTTGGCGACGAAGTCTTGGAACTTCTTGTCCGTGACCTGTGTTCCATTGTTGGTAACGAGATCTTGGGGTATTCCGAATCGTGCGAGCACATTCTATTTGTAGAATCTCAGTATATTGAGGGAGGTGATTTTGGCAAGGGCCTCGGCCTCGATCCATTTCGTGAAGTAGTCCACGGCGATGATCAGATACTTGTTCTGATAAGAGCCGACGGGGAATGGTCCCAGGATGTCCATTCCCCACCAGGCGAAGGGCCATGGTGAGGATAACGATGTCAGCTCGTTCGGCGGAGCGAGATGCATGTCGGCGTGGCGTTTGCATTTATCACATCTTTGGACGTGGTCCTTGGCGTCCTGTTGCATCTTCGGCCAGTAATATCCCACCCAGAGGGCTTTCCGGGCTAATGAGCGTCCGCCGGGGTGCTGCGCGTTTATGCCCTCGTGAATTTCTTGTAGGACCTCGAGGGCTTGCGCGGAGTCTAGAAATTTAAGTAAGGGGATGGAGAATCCCCTCCGGTATAATTTATCATCGATAACTACGTACGAGCAGGATCTTCGCTTGACAGTCGCGACCTCTTTTTGGTCGGGAGGGAGTTCATTTTTTGTTAGGAAGTTGTATACAGGGGTCATCCAATAGTGGGCTTCTCCGATGGCGCTGACCGAGGGTGGTTGAACGGTTGTTTGCACACTTGGTCGGGGGAGCGTTTCTTGAATCACTGACAGATTACTTCCCTTTTTCCTGGTGCTTGCTAGTTTAGAAAGGATGTCTTCCCGGGCATTGTGCTCGTGGGGGACATGTTCGACCTTGAGTTGGGCAAAGTTTTTGGTTTTCTGCTTGACCATGGCCAGATATTCGATTAGGAGTTCATTTTTGGCTTGATAATCACCATTTACCTGTGAAGCGACGAGCTGGGAGTCAGTGTAGATAGTTACGACCCGCGCTCCCAAGTCTTCAGCACGACAGATCCCTGCTAAGAGTGCTTCATATTCGGCCTGGTTGTTGGACGTATGGAATACAGAATGAGCGACACTTCTATGAGGATGCCCTCACTGTTTTCGAGGATGATGCCTGCCCCGCTTCCTGTCGAGCTGGATGCTCCGTCGACGAAGATCGTCCATACGTCGTTGGGAGCTGTTAGGGGACCGAGGATCGTCATCTCGGCGACAAAGTCGGCTAGGGCTTGTGCTTTCAGGGCTTTTCTGCTTTCATATTGGATGTCGAACTCGGACAACTCGAGGGACCATTTTAGCATCCTGTCGGCCATGTCTGGACGGCCTAATAGTTGTTTGATGGGCTGGTCGGTTCGCACGACAATGGTGTGCGCGAGGAAATAATATCGCAGTCGTCTCGTTGCGATGACGAGCAAAAGTGCTACTTTTTCTATTTGCTGGTACCTCACTTTGGTCCCCTGGAGGGCTTTGCTCGTGAAGTACACGGGTTTTTGTCCTTCGTTCGTTTCTCGTATGAGTTTTGCGCTTACGGCCTCAGCAGATAAGGCTAAGTAAAGGTAGAGCGTCTCTCCGACGTCTGGTTGGCTTAGGACGGGAGGTTGTGAGAGTACCTGTTTGAGGTGGGACAAGGCGCTCTCGCACTCGTCAGTCCACTCGAAGGTTGCCTCTTTTCGCAGGAGTTTGAAAAACGGGAGGGCGTGCTGGGCGGAATTTGCGACGAAGCGGGACAATACGGTGAGCATGCCGTTCAGGACTTGGATTGATTTTTTGCTGTTTGGTATGGGGAGGTCGAAGAACGCCCGACATTTGTCCGGGTTCGCCTCGATGCCTCGTTCGGTCAGGTAGAAGCCGGGGAACTTCCCGGCCCTAACCCCGAACGTGCATTTCTCGGGGTTGAACCTCATTTTTCATTGTCTTGCTCGGGTCAAGACTCGTTCGAGGTCGTCGGTGTGAGTGGTTTCTTCTCGAGATTTGACGATCATGTCGTCCATATAGACCTCGAGAGTGTCGCCGATTTCTCCTCGGAAGACTGTGTTCATCATCCGCTGGTAGATTGCCCCGGCGTTCTTGAGCCCGAACGGAATTACGTTGTAATAGTAATTGCCTGATTCGGTCATGAAGGCTGTGTGCTTCCTGTCGCTCCTCGCCATAGGTATTTGATTGTATCCTGAATATGCATCCATAAAAGACAAAAGTTTGTAACCGGCCGAGTTGTCGACCAATTTATCAATATTAGGTAAGGGATATGCATCTTTAGGGCATGCCCTATTGAGATCGGTGTAATCAACGCACATTCTCCATTTTCCATTACTTTTCTTAACGAGTACAACGTTTGAGAGCCAAGTTGAATACTTGGCCTCGGAAATAAAGTTTGCCTCTAGGAGGTCTTTTACAGCTTTCTCGGCAGCCTCCGCTTTTTCGGGAGACTGCCTTCTCCTACGTTGAGCTATGGCCCTAGTAGCCGGACTAATACTAAGATGATGGCAGGTGACCTCAGGGTCGAGTCCGGGCATCTCAGCGGCGCTCCAGGCGAAGAGGTCGGCATTTTGGCGAAGGCAACTTTGCAGTTGTTTCTTTGCGATCTCTGGTATCCCTGCTCCAATCTTGACCTTTTTGTTCGGATCGTCTCCCAAGGCGATGAGCTCGAAGTCCCCGTCAGGGATTGGGCGGACGGGGCAGGCGGACTTCCCTTTTACTGCCGTCTGGTCCTCGGAGGCGTTCTTCAGTTCTTCCTCGGAAAACCGTGCATCCAGGTCGATGGAGTTCACGTCTGGCTTGTTGCTCTGCTCCCTTTCTTCGGCCTTGCTGGAGGTCTTCGGCTGTTTGTTCACGGATTGGTATCCTTTGACTGCCGCATCGAAGCATCTTCTTGCTGCCTCGATATCGCCCCTGATTGTCGCTACTCTGCCCCTCTTTGTGTAGTATTTCATTAACAGGTGGGCGGTGGACGGGACCGCGGTGAGCTCGGCAATGGGGGGCCTCCCTAGTATGCAGTTGTAGAGGGATTCGTAGTGGACGACGAGGAATTGAGTCTTGATCACCCTGGTGGTGTCCTCCTCGCCGATTGTCACTAGTAGCTCGACGTATCCCCAAGGCTTGGAGGTAGAGCCGTTGAAACCCTGGAGGTCGGCTCCAACGTATGGGGTTAGATGGGAGTCATCGAGCTGGAGTGTCTTGAAAAGTTGTGAGTACACTATGTCGCATGAGCTGCCTTCGTCGACTAGGACTCGACGGACATCAAAGTTCGCCATTTTTGCCCGGATGAGTAAGGGAATATTGGCGTTGGGCGATCCACCGGGCATTTCCTCGAGGTAAAATGTGATCGGTTCGGATTTTCCCTTGAATCTCCTTAGGGTAGGGCCGATGTCGGCGTTGCTGTCGATGAGCTCGTCAAATTTTCTTTTCACTGAACCGACGGATAAGGGGCTGGTGACGGCACCGTTTGAGATGACCATTGCCGTGGGGAAATTTTCCCAGGGGCTATATGCCGAGGCTACTTCCGTGGAGGGGAGGAAGTCTTCGGGCCTGGTTACGGAGAGGGCGATCTGGAACGGCCTCTGGTCGGGGGAGTTGTCTTCGTCGGGCTTGTCCGACCTCCTGTCGTCTTTTTGGGCAGTGTCCCCTCTTTTTGTGTACTTCGAGAGGCGCCCTTCCTTGATGAGCGTTTCGATTGCGTCTTTTAAGTGGACACAATCCTCGGTCAGATGTCCATAGGATTTATGGTACTTGCACCACTTGGATTTGTCGGCTCCTGGTCTTGGCGCCCCCGGTTTTGGCACGCGGACACCACCGTCCTTGAACTTGGTGCTTCTGCATTCAATCCAGATGTGCTCGCGGGGAGCGGTGAGAGGTGTATATTCTGTGAAGCGTCCAAATGGGCCTCGGTTCTCTTTGCTGTCTCTGGATCTCTCCTCCCTTCTTTTTTCTCCGCCACGGCGGGGAGTCGTGTCATCGCGCCTAGAGCTTTTTTCATTTCGAGGAGATTGACCCTCTCCTCATAGGTGATGTATGATTGAGCTTTGATGAGGAGGTCTTCCAGGGTTCGTGGCTTTTCGATGCCGACAACTTTGTGGAAGTCGCTGCCAGGTCGGAGCCCTTTATTAAGCAGATATAACTTCATTTCTTCGGTCGTGGGCACCTGAACTGCTTCGCGGTTGAATCGGTCCAAAAAGGCTCGGAGGGACTCGGTCGGTCCCTGGACTATTGCTTCCAGAGAGGCTTCTGTCTTTGGATGTCGACAAGACGCGGTGAAGTGGTGAGAGAATTTGTCTTTGAATTCGGCCGAGGAGCGGATCGAATTCCTCGGAAGATTCTTGTACCAAGTCATTGCGCCTCCCCTCAGAGTTGTCGGGAAGATGCGACATTTGATGGCGCCGCTTACAGAGTGGTAGTCGAGCATGGTCTCAACACTGAGGACGTGGTCTTCAGGATCGGTGGTCCCGTCATAGTGGTCCATCACTGGAGGTTTTTCCATTCCCCTGGGGATTCTGGCTTTGACAATTTCCTTGGAGAAAAGGTTTTGTCTCTCCTCGTCACTCTCAGGAGGTGAAGGAGTGTAGCGACGAGGACGTTTCGGGGAATGTCCCGGCTTGGAGGGCTTTCCAGCTTTCTTGAGGGTTTCCCCGCGTCCTTTATGAGGGAGGCGGGCTTCTTCCTCGGTGATAGGTCTTTGTGCTTGGAAACAGAGGTCTTCTTTGAAGCGGCGCCACGGTTCCGTTTCCGTCCTCGGGGACTCTCGGAATCGGACCGGTCGCGTTTGTATCCGGGGGACATACTGCCTCGTCTAGGAGAGGGGCTGTAGGAGCGGTTGCGGTACTTCCTCCTGGGAGGAGAGCGAGAGCTGGATGAGGAGCGGTGGTGGTAGCGCCTCTTCGGAGGTGTCCTGGATCGACGTTTCTTTCCCAATGCAGCTATTATCCTCTTGTTCTGCTCGAACAACAGAGTGTTGGTCCGGTTAACTGCGCTGAGCAGTGCGGCAGTGACCGGGTCGATGTTTTCTGGAATCGGGATCTCGACTTGGAGGGATTCTGCATCGGCCTCCAGGTCCTCGACCTGTTTGGAGCTTTGGGTTGACGGGGTGGCCGTCTGACGGTCTCTCGGGGGCGGTTTTCCATCGTTGGGTTTGGATTGCCCGATGGGAGCCGCTTTCCCGTTCTTAGTTGATTGGTTCTGCCCGTCCGACGAGGACGAGACTGGTTGCCAGCAGCAGTTTCTTGGTTCAATCGTTCAACGCTGAATTGGTCGCTGTTCTGTTGATCGTAATTGTTGTTGCTGGCCATGATGATCGTGGAATGGGTTGAGCTTTGATCTCTAGGTTTCTTGAAGAAAGAAAAGATGGGGAAGCAAGATTCCCACAGACGGTGCCTCTGATCTAACCTGATCAGAATGGATCGTCACGGCAGCTTGTCTGGCTTGATGAACAAGGTGGGGGGGGTACCTGTAAGGTTCTCCGATGCTAAAGTCAGAAGCTATCAGAGAGAGTGAGGGTTTAAGAAGTAGAGAATGAATACCTGACTCTCTAGTGAAAGAGGGTATTTATAGCCCCTAGCGCTGGGCCAAGGTCTCCTAATTGGGCCAAACCCAGTTGGGGGCCCACGTGCTAGGAGACTGTCAGAACAACCTCTGCTAGGGCTGAGTCAGCAGGTGACCCACGTTCTGGGTGAGCATGGCGTAGGATTCGGAGGTGATTGACCGGATCCTTCGCTGACGCGTTACGCATGGGTCTTCACGCTTGACCAATTCGTAACGGTAAGATGGGCCCAAATGGATTGGGCCTGCTCGGCTGACAAGGGGAGCTGGGCCTGCTCGGCCCAGTCCAGAACATTAATTAAAAGATAAATGTACTAAAAATTAAGGGCAATTTAATTTCAACAATATCATATATTTATTTACTATTTATTGGGATATGGCCCTCAAAGTTGTCCAAAGACATGTTCCAAAAGAATTCAAATGGTCTCATTCATAATACAAATAATAATTAAAAAAAATAAACAATTTTAAAACTTAGTAGCAGTTTTGTAATTAAAAGTGAAACAAAATCTTGATAGAAGAAGTAAAAAAAGAAGAATAAAAATGAACCAAATAGTACAAAAACATTGACAACATACTAAACAATAACTTGTAATTTTTTTTACAATGCACATATTTAGGAGTGAATTTTGGCCATGAGATTGAACCATAAAACATCAAACTTACAATATAAACTTATATATGTGTGCATATGTATGTAATAGTAATGAGAATCTGTTCAAAACATAATAATAAATGTGTGAAAATAAATTTTGTTTGTTACAAATCTAAGTGGTTTAAAGAAGGTGATTATAATTCTGGTTTCTTTCACGATTCAGTCAAGACTATGGGTAGAATGAATGTTTTTCTATCGTTGAAGGTTGGTGATGTTTGGTTGGAAGGACTGATTGAGATTAAACAAGAAGTGATCAATTAGTTTTCTTTATGTTGAGGATAATATTGCCTTGACTACTCCTTTTAGTCTTTAGGAGTTAGATGATGCTATTGTCTTGAACGATGGTAACAAGAGCCCTGACCCTGATGATTTTTCTTTTTTTCCTTTATTAGAAGGTTTTGGGATCTATTTATGGAAAATGTTGAGGTTATGTTTGATCAATTCCATCAGTTTGTTTCGTTGTCATGTTACCTTGTTCTTTTGCTTCTTACTTTATCACCTTGATTTTTAGTGATTTTAGGTCTATTTATTTGGTTGGTTCTTTATACAAGTTAATGGATAAAGTGTTAGTTGCTAGATTTTGGGAGGTTATGAAAAAACTTGTTTCCCCTAATCAATCTGCATTTCTAAAAGGTATAATGTAGGGGGATGGTGTGGTGGTTTTGAATGAAGTGATTGACATGGCTAGGAAAGCTAGGGATCTTTACCTCATTTTAAAGTGACTTTTGAGAAAGCTTATGACAATGTGAGTTGGAATTTTCTAGAGTATATGTTGATTAAATTTGGTTTTCATAATAAGATGAGGTTTGTAGTTCATGTGTTTTTGCTAAGAATCTTGTGATGTTGGTCAATGGTTTCCCAACTCAAGAGATTAACATTCAAAGGGCTTTGAAGCAAGGGGACCCCATAACTTCTCTCCTTTTCTTGCTAGGGGTTGAAAGGTTTAAGAAATTTAGTTAGTAGGATTGTTGAGTTAGGTCTTCTCACTAGTTTTAGGATATGAGACTCATATCTAATGCATATGATACCTTTATCTTAGCAGGCTCATCTCATGACAACCTTTAAACTATAAAGACTATTCTTAGGGGTTTTGAGCTTGCTTTTATCCTCCAGGTAATTGTTTTAAGAGTAGTATGATATATGTCAATATGAATTTAGGTTTTTTGGATTCTGCTGGTGATTTTCTTCATTTTAGAATTGAGAGTCTGCATTTTAAATATTCAGGGTTCTAGTTGGGGCTATTCTGAGCTAAGAAGCTACTTAGGACCCCTTGTTAAGATATTGTCTAAGAGGATGAATTCGTTGAAGCACATGTATGTTAGCTTTAGGGATGGGTGGTTTTGCTTAATTTTATGCTTAATGTTATCCATGTTTTTTTTGTATTTTTTGAAAATGCAGTAAAGGTTTGGAGGAAAGTAGTTTAAATTTAGTGAAGGTTTTAATGGGGAGATGTTAAGGGCGATTCTAAAATCCCTTGGTTCAATTGGAACAATGTGTGTAAGCCTAAGAGTTAAGGGAGGCTTAGGGGGTTAGAGATCTTTGTCTAATTAACTTAACTCTTTTAACTAGGTGGCTGTGACATCTTATATTGGGTTCCTTTGGTCTTTGAAGTGATGTTCTAGTTACCCGTTATGATAATGCTATAGTCTCTTCATTAAGAGGCAGTAGAGGCTTGGGATTCCAAAATTTCTCCTCCCAGTGAAAAGTTGTTTCCCTTATTGGCTCTAAACAAGAAGACCATTCTGACTAATTTATGGATGATATAAGTAGGAAGGTCGAATAATGGTTATAGATGCCTTTTTGGTTTAACCCTAAGATTGGGAGTAATACCCCATAAAGATATGTTCCATAGATTGCTTACAATCAATGATTATCCCGAGGGAAGCATGGAAAAGGTAGAGAGGCGGATAGATGAAACCCTAATTTGAAATTTACTTGCAATTTGGTTTGTTTTAGCATGATTGGTAAAAAAAATTGGCTTGATCCGAACAAAATTTGATGATGTTTAATTTGGACTACTTTTTGGATATTCGAATTACAAATTGTATTTTTATTAATATTATATAACAGTAGAAGGAGGATATTATGGATGTGAAAAGAGTAGGATATTGCAACGTAGTCTTGAAATTTGTAGTGGAACAAGACACATTTAATGTTATTAGTGCTTAAGAACCTCATGTTGGGTTATCAGAACACCTTAAGGTAAAATTTAGAGAGGATTTAGAAGGCTTACTTTAGGATATACCTCAACAAGGAAAGTTTTCTAAAAGAGAATATAAATTAACATGTAAGGAGAATAGAAAGAGGTTTGGAGATTGTGCGTGGGGGGGGGGGGGGGGGGGGGTACAGTCTCAGGGAGCTAAATGCGGAGGATAAGTCCTTCTTAGATTTTTTGTTGGTTTTTTTTATCTTACTTTAGTTAATACCAAGTTTAGGAAAAGAGATTATCATCTTATTACATATAAGAGTTGGGTGATATGTTCTCAGATAAAATTATTTCTTATTAGGACGTTAGATAGGAATATTTGCTTAGAGTGTAAAGTTTTTTGGGAGAGAGCTTGACTATGTAACATAGAGTATTGATTACGACTGGAAGAATAAAGAGGTGAACAAAGATAAGAAGACACATGGGAGCTCCCTATATCAAGTTGTGTAATTTGAACAATATAAAAAAGTAAGTTTCTGACACAAGCTCTTGGTGGGAGGATTTGGACAACCACAAGGAAGTGTAATGCTATGTGGAATAAGATGACCCAATATTTTGGATAACAACAATAAATGCTATCATGCACAATATAAATGGAATTTGAGATAGATATTTAACATCACGACAAAGATACTGATAACAAATATGAAAAATAATAACAAACTAATAAGAAATAATAACAACAAAGGTTCCAAAAAACAAAAACAAAAAAACACACACACACACACACACACACATATATATATATATATATATATATATATATATATATATATATATATATATATATATATATATATATATATATATATATATATATATATATATATATATATATATATATATATATATATATATATATATATATATATATATATATATATATATATATATATATATCAACAAAAAATTAGCACAACATGAATTCGCAAACAATGTAAACTATCAGGAAAAATAAACCCAAACTAAACTAAACTGAACTACACTACAAATGAAATGTCATGAAATGATATGCATGTTGGGATGAAGGAAGGTCGAGTGAAATTGATCATCTCCTAAAAAATATAATTGTTGAAAGAGGGGCTCAAACCATTAGCAGCTACGACTTCCTTGACTTAAATCCCCAAAGCATTCAACGTGTCTTCAAGAGTTTTGACTCCCTCTTGACAAATCTCCATTTCAATGGCTTTAGTAGCTAGCTTATCTTCCCGAGCAATATGATGCTCTCCCCTTTCTTGGGCATCAGCAACAATACGATCAACATAACTATCAAAGTAGGATTTAACAGTAGGAGTCATACCATCAAATGAAGGAGCAACAATTGAAGAAGACAATACCTTCCACGACATAACACCTTTAGGAGCTTCCTTAACAGCTACAAACATGTTTAATATATATTTGGTGCATTTTATTTATGTATCTTTGTTTAAGTAGTTTGGTCTCAAATTGGTGAATTTTATTTATGTATTTTTTCTATCTTTCAGATGAAGGAGAATAAGATAAGACAAATTGGAGTAGAACTAGGAAGAATGCATAAAGATTGCATAAAGAAGAAGAAGTCTCCATTTCGAATTGACAGATCCCACTACAATCTAGCCGTAACAGGCATTAATGGTCGTAGTCAGATCCCCCATACATAAAAGCATAGGGTGCTACAGTATGTTTGTATCTAACAGTACTAGCCGTAGCTAGCATTACCATCTTCTCGTAGCGCACCAAATCTGCTTCAGATTCCATTTTATGACAACTAATTAATGAAGTCTCTTCATGCTATGACTATCTCAACTATTGCAATACTTCAACAAAATCTCTTAACACGAATTAAAGCCATTATTAATGGATCTTAGGCCAATAAATAGATATGTAACAAGGAGAAAAACACAATCTACATTCTACATACTAGCATTTTGTTAAGTTCTATTTTTTTATTGCATTTTTTTCCCTTTCTATAAGTTGTTATACTTTTGTTGAAGCTTCTTTGGAGAGAAAACTCTTGTGATACATTTCTCTGCATTTCAGGTTCTAAGTTTCAAGCTTATTACTATTATTGTTATGAACACATATGTTATTCATAGAATGTTTGAGTAGACTTTTTAGGATCCGAGACACGAGGACTGCCAAATTGATAGACCTCATGCAAGTTGTCTGATAATGATAACTAACGATAATACTTTATTTGTTTAAATGTTTCTGTGTTTAAGGAATATGTTCGTTACAGAAGTTGGAACATTTGTCATCAATTATACGGTAAAAGGGTAAAATTGATGTCTAACTTATAAAATTGAACATTTGATTTTGAGGCGACGAAAGTGTCTCAAAGTCAACTGAGAAATAATTTATCTTTTAAATATATTCACTTTTACGGGTTTCCACATGAACGAGATACACTGCAAAAGTATGTAAATTCATTGGTTTAGAACATCCTAATGCACCAAAGAAAGTGGAGATTACTACTAATATCTATTATTTTCTGCATAAAAAAACTGGTTTAAATATGAATCAAACATGTATGAGTGAAATCATAGGCATGAACCATTGTCTTAGATTCTTCTTTTGAATTATTAAGAAAATCAATTTTTAAATTTTAGTAAAACAATCAGACAAATTGACCGTCTTAGACAAAAATATAATTATTAGTACTCAATACTCAAATCGGACTCTGAGGAATGATCACTCTTTTTATTACTTTAATATTATCGTACATTTTTAGTGTGTCAATTCATATTAAGGTGTATTTGGTTCGAATAAGACATTATATTGATTCAAATCACACTCACAACGCCAAATTCTAAAATTTAAATTTATTCTTGATTCAAATCAGCCAAAGTAATGATTCGAATCAAGCTTCAAAAAACAACTTTTTTTAAGATGTCTAACTTGTAATTCAAGGCACTCATAGTTGAATTTGACCAAATTTCTCAAACTAAAACACATTGTATTAGATTCAATCTGAGTGTAAGGGTTAGCTCAAGGTACAATACTACAATGCATGATAAAATCAAATCACGATAAATAAATAAAAAATTACAAATAAATGATAATTCAGAAATATAAAAAATGCGACAAATCCTCAAAATACACAGGGGAAATTCATTGTTACCTATGAAGTAGTTTCATGAACAAATTAGAGAAATTCAAAGAAGTTAATATTTCTTACTACTACTCAGTAGAAAAACGTGTAACTTCCAATAGGGATATACGTCACATTATAATGAAATTGCATTTGAAAGTTGACACTTCAGTAACTTCCAAAGTGCGACGTGTAGTTAGGGCAATGCGCCGTATTTGTGCAGGACAAAAAATTCTATATAAATAGAAAAAACTTGTTCAGTTGCAAGGGTCTCAAACTTTATCATTAAGAAGACCATTTTTAAGAGTTTGGAGATGGAAGTTGAAGATCATTCATCAAATAAGTCATTCACTCCAACGATAATGTTATTTTGTTCCTTCTTTATCTCTTTTTCTATGATTTCTCTTAGAATGAGTAACTAGTTTCATTACAATAGGTCCATTGAGATGCATTTACTCAAGATTTGTGTGAAACATGTAATTCGCTGTGTACTATTCATTGTAATGATAAACCTTTAATTGTTCAATAGTATTTGTTCTTAATATTTTTTTATTCATTGATGAATGAGTCGAATGATATCAAATTGTATTTAAGAACTAATTATATATTACACAATTGTATCTTATAGTAGTATTAATGGGAGGCTATTTATATATCTAGACATGAGGAATACTTAGTTCTGAAAAGAGCATTTTAAATTTGGTTCAAACCTTTGTCAATTGCGACTTCAACCAAGTAATTAGGGAATTGTAATGTGACAAAGAGAGTAGCATAATAATACAAGAAACCCAAAATGCTACGCATAACATATGTTGCACGTACCTCCATTTATATCAAATACATATGAATAATGGACCTTTCTATATGAAGGTGCTTCAAGGAGTCCTTCCTTCTTGGAGAGTTCTGGGAGTTCCGAAAGTTACAATGAGTCAAATATTCATGGTTTTAAGAGACCTTGACGCCACATATCCATCCAAAATTTTAAGGCTTTAGAGATGAGTCTTTTCTCTTATAAACACAATATTTCATCCATTTCTAGTCGATGTGGGACTATACCAGTCACACTTAAAACCAAAAATTTCTCCCACAAGTGTGAGTGACTCACATCACTAGCCTTGATCCATACTAGAATCCACTACGGCTCTCCCGCCGAGCCTAACTAGGCCCTGATACCATTGTTGGGGAGTTATGGGAGTGCGAAAAGTGATAAGGGGCCAAACGTTCATAATTTCAAGAGACATTAACGTCACATATCCACAAAAAACCTTAAGGAATTATGGGTATGAGTCCTTTATGTTATAAACCATACTCTCCCCAAAGTCCCTTTATGGCTAACAAAGTCCCTTTATGGCTTAAAACAAGAAAATGGTTTCGCAAGTTAACTTGAATTTTTTTTCCATGGATTTACTCAAGCACATAGAGATCATACATTGTTCACTAAATCCATATATGATTCCTTCATGACTATTTTAATTTTTGTGGATGACATATTGCTAGTTGGTCCTTGCTTGAAAGAGTTTGACTAAATCAAAACAACTTTATGATAAGTGCCAAATTGTAGTTATTTTTAGAAGTATTTTTGCGGCACTTATTAGATTTTTTCTTTTGATTTCTTTGTCAAAACCTCAAATTTAGTGTAAATAATAGATTTATAGTTTTATCATATAAATATTGTTTAGATTTATTATTTTTTGATTCATTTTGTAGGATTTATCGCATTATTGAAGCATTGGAACCACAAATAAAGTTTCAAGGTGCATTTTTGGAAGGAAATAAGGTGTTCCAGAGAGGGCTTAGTGAGCCAAAGCGTGCTTAGAGGAATTTTTGCAATTGGGAGCGTGCTAAGCGCGATTTAAGTCGGTTTTAAGGTGCTTTTAAGTGGATCCACGCTAAGCGCGCCCTGTTTGGGCTTAGGGTGGTCTGCGACTTTTGACTGGTATAAATAGAGTTCTCCTCAGATTTTTGAGGGTGTGACCCGATTTTGAGAGGGGGGTTTCACCATTTTTAGAGTTTCCACCATATTTTAGGGTGAGACGCCAATTTTAGAGTGTTAGATGCTTGGAAATTAACAAGGGAGGTTGAAACTTGAAGATTGGAAGTTGGATTAGCTTCAATTTTTGAGACATTAAAGTTAGAGTTTGCTCATCTTCTCTCTTCTCTTTGTATGATACATTTTCTTGTTGGAATTTGGGTGATTTCACCATTGTTGTAAGTATGTCTTTTAAGCTTTGTTTTGTGAACTTTGTTTTGATTCAATATAGATGTTAATCCTTTTTTAATATGTTTGATTTGTGTTGAGAAATTTATTTTAAATTATTGATCTAAGATTTTCATCTATCGATAACCAAACTCTAGACATGGATTTGAGAGTTGATATTCACTCTGTATCAGATCTTAACATTTGTGTGTTGTTTAATATGTTGATATGTCTTCTATTAATCAACCGATATAATCCCGCAATGCCGCTCTAGACATAGACAATGTTATGAGTGATACGTGATCATAGAGATGATTGACTTTGTTCACATGCTAAGATTAGGAGAATGCACATTTTTATAGGTTTTTTATTGATCATGGTGTTATTTGTAATCTTTTCCTGATTTAATATTGAGGATATCCATCTGTTAGATTCTAAATGCTAGACATAGCTTTAGGTTTATCATTCACATGGAGGATTGATTCTTAATGCTTCCGTATTATTTGATAGGCTGAGAGACCTTCGATTAGACAATATAGTTTATATCTCAACTTTGCGTTAGACATAACCTCGATTATGAGCGATACGTGATGTTATTAATGAAATTTTATATTGCGTTTAGATGATTGATATAATGCTTATTCTATGGGCTAATGAATTCAATCCTGAAAAGCTATCTTCTCTCCTATACTTTTCCGTTTTTATATTTTGTACTCTATACATGCAAATAACTTTTGCACCATAAGCTCAAAAATATGGAGATTGTTTAGCGCCATTCGATCACTTGCACTAATCTCCGTGGACATGATAAAATAAAAATACTTACTTTTACTTCTTGCTTTATCGCAACCAACACTTTACATTTCAATTTCTACATCAAGAATCTAGGTTAACTCAAATTCTTGTTGTTCTTTCTTCCCAAGCAATTTATTTTGGCAAAGTAAGTATTGCACTGAATTACATGAAGAATAAGACATGAGTAATTGCAAAGTTGCAAACACTCCCTTAGAACCTTCTCTGAAGCTGCATCTTGATGATGGGAGAATTCTTGATAATGTCACTACATGGAGGCTCTTGGTAGGTCGTTTATTGTACTTAACAACTACTGTCCACTTAGCAACTCTGTCAGATTATGGCTACTCTAACTAATAATCAACACAAAGTTTCCCAAAGATTCATTCGATTTATTAATTATATATATATATATATATTCTTATAAAGGATGTCCTTTTTTTATCTTCAATTCAACTTTTAATAATTATAAAATTTAATTTTTTTCAATATATTTTAAATATCTCACTTTAAAGATAGATTTAGGGCTTTGTTTGCATGGATGAAAAGAATAAAAGAATTTTGATTAGGAGGGTTTTGAAGGATTTGATTTTATTCATAACACTAAAAACCCCATAAAATGGGGAACTCAAAAATGGTATTGAAGGAGGGTTTTAGAGGATTTTCATAAATTTTTCAAATATCTTTTTAGTTGTTATACTATTTTGAAAATTAAAAATTTACTAATGATAATTACTCTTTATCATTCTAAACAAAATTATTTTTTCAAAAAATGACAAATATTTTTCTATATTTTTTTAAAATTTCGTTTTCAGAAGCCTTCCCCTCACCTCCTCTCCAAACTCGCAAACATAGCCTAAAAGTATTGTGAGATATTGGATCAAACTCTAGTATGGTCGAAGGGTATCTTCTTGGTTCGACAGGATTAAGCATGAAGTCGAAGGTTGTTCACATGCTTGTGTCAAAGATGCTAGGGTTGTTAGCATGTACAATTAGGTTTAGTGTTTAAACCCTAATTTGTTAAGTTAGCTTGCTTATTAAGTTGGCTTGTGTAATGGGCCTTGTGGAAAAAGCCCATTAGTTAGTATGTTAGGTTTTATTATAAATAGCATACAATTCTCTCATCATTGCTAAGCTGCAAATCCTAATTTAGGGTGAGAGAGATTATTTGTTATTCTTGTAAACTTGTAATCTTGTTTTAAGAGAAAGTAAAAGAATAACAGTTATAACCAATTCTTGTGTTCTTCTTATCTTCCCTAATTCCCTATTATATTTTGTTCTTGACATCGTTTTTCACAATAAATTGGTGCGGTGAGCATGAAGAAGATGTCTTCAACAAAGTATGAGATTGAAAAGTTCACCGGAGTGAATGATTTCGGTCTGTGGCGCTTGAAGATGGAAGCCCTACTGGTTCAACAGGGTTGCTTGGAAGTGTTGAAGGGAGAGGCAGCCATGAATGCAGAATTGACGGCAGCGGAGAAGACGAATATGATCGAGAAAGCACACAGTGCAATTTTGTTGAGCCTTGGTGATAAGGTTCTCCGGCAGGTATCAAAGGAGACGACGACATTAGGGTTATGGGTAAAACTTGAAAGTTTGTATATGACCAAATCGCTGGTAAATCGACTCTACCTGAAACAAGCTTTGTATTCATTCAAGATGATTGAAAATATTGATGTGAAGATCGATGATGAAGATCAAGTGCTGTTACTACTGTGTTCTTTGCCTCGATCACATGCTCACTTCAAAGAAACTCTCTTGTATGGAAGGGAGTCCCTGACGTTTGAAGAAGTTCAATCAGCCTTGTATTCTAAGGACTTGAACGAACGAAAAGAGCATAAACCTTCGACTGTTGGTGAAGGTTTGGCCGTTAAAGGATAATT